>NC_073252.2:45990892-46292500 GCF_029289425.2 Pan paniscus
GCTGATGATTGTCAAATTTATAACTCTACCTGTATCAGCTAGAAATAGTTTGTTTCTGCAATTAATAAAAAACAGAGTAGCTGAAAAAAATATAATTTTATTTTGTTTTTCATAAAGTTGGGAGGTAGCTTTTGCTGGCATATTTTAGTTGTTCAATGACATCTTGACTGAAGTGTCTATGATTCTCTTGCCTGTTCTCTGATGGCAGTAATATGGCTGCAAAAGTTCCATATTCACATCCATATTCAAAGTGATAGAATAAACCAGAGGTGAGATAGTATCTATATCAGGAAAAAAAAAAAAAGGTTTCCTGATAATTCCTTGACAAACTCAAGCTTATGTCACATTGGCCAGATCTTTGTTCCATGGCTATCCTCATATGCAAAAAGATAAGGAAACTGAAAATGTTGCTTATCCAGCCTCTATAGTAGAGGCTGGCAAAAGAGAAAAGAGTTGGGAATGGATGTTGGACAAGCCCATTAAAGTTCTTCCACACCATGTCAGACCTTTCTTCTGAGCTCCCAACTGCCTCTCAGCATCTCCGCTTGGAAAGTGCCTCAGAATCAACATACCTAAAACTTAACTCATCATGTTTTTTCCAAATTTCGTCCTCCGCCATTACTGTCTCAAGAATATGGCACAGCTATTTGTCCAGCTACAAAAGCAGAGAACCAGGGCTGTTGGCTTTGACAGTTCCCTCTCTGTTGTCCAACACATGACAAAACACACACGCACCTGCTACATCGTCAAGACCTATCAATTTAGACTTGTACATATTCCTCAAATCCCTTTACTTGTCCTAGTTTCAGCCACTACCACTCTATCCAAACTGAAATCATCTCTTTCCTGGACAGCATCCTCTTCTGCCTTCCTCTATCCAATCCTTAAAGTAATATTTTCAGAAACAGCTTAGATCATAATCCTTCTCTGATTATGACTTTCAATGACTCTTAAAATAAATGATTCTGTATAAGAGCCACAACCTGCTGCTGTCCACCTCTCCAGCCTCATCTCTCACCTGCTTCCCCTTGCTTCCTGAGCGCCTATCACACTGGCCCTCCTGGAATGCACCTTGCTTCTTCATACCTCAGAATTTTATCTTCCCTGATTTTTTTTTAAAGGTCTGAAACGCTCACTTCTTTCAAGGAGTTGATTCCTACTTATCCTTTACATCTCAGCTCAAATGTCATTTTCTTAGAGCAGAGATTCTCAATCCTTAAACCAAATCATGTCCTCCCATTAAAATCACTCAAAGTTTTTAGCTCTTTTCTTTCATGGCTTGTATTATAATTTGTACTTATATATTTATTTGCACTGAAATGTAAGTCCTTTGAGAGGTGAGATCATGTCATTTATCTTTTTTGTTACTTTAGTGCCTGGCCAGTTCTAGTTGCATAGTAGGAATTAATATATATTTGGTGGATATAGCAAATATTGATACAGAATTGTGTTTATATGTTGGCAAATTTTAATCAAATAGAAGAAAGTACTTATTGATTTCTTACTGTGTACCCAGCACTGTGATAAGTATAGATAAAAAGAGTACTGATAAATTTGAAAGGACGGGATTTGCTAACCTTTTGTCAGAAATAATTTCTAATAAATGCCTTTTGAAAGCCTCTGATACTTACCCCCATGTTATCATGTAATCCTGCTGCCCATGCCATCTGGAACATTGGGGATAATTCACTGAAGACCAGTGTAGCCACAGTGACTGCTTCTGCTGAAAGCCAGAGAGAGATTATGCAACAGCTCTAAATCTCTTGCAGCCCTGGCACTTGGGTAGTTTCCACGAAACCCATTATGTCCAATTTTCAGATCTTATAAATTCTCACTCTACCGAGACATTTCTCTCCTTTCCAGAGCTAGAACTGATCCCCTAGCTCTTTTACCAAACCAATTTCATCTCAGTATGATGGCTGTAGACATGGCTTTAAGGAAACACCAGCAAATAAAACTGAAATAAACTCTTCCTGCTCCTTTCTGCTCGAGATTAATGCTTGTATGTCAAAAGAAATATTGAACTTCAGATTAATAAATAAACCTAATATAGACTTCTATACCCTCTGTTCATTCCAACCATCATTTATTCCTTGAGATGAAGGTTCACCTTATCTTTCCAGAGTATATAGAGTATGATCTGCCAGCCAAAATACCACCAACTGGCTAGAGAGACCACTGAAAGACAGAATGAGTGAGCGGTCCATTTTCAGTTCAAGTGTTTACAGTAGCAGTATGCACATTTCCTGCCTCATCATTTCCATTTTTTTTATTTGTACAAATTTATGGGGCAAGTGGGAAATTTTGTTACATATATATGATGTGTAGTGATTAAGTCAGGCTATTTAGAATGTCTATCACCCAAGTACAATACATTTTTGTTAAATATAGTCATCCTACTGTGCTACAAAATTTGAATTTATTCCTTCTATCTTACTGTGTGTTTGTACCCTTTAATCCACTTCTCTTCATCCTCTCCCATTCTCCCCTACTCACCCTTCCCAGCCTCTGTTATCTGTCTTTCCACCCTCCACCTCCATGTGATCAAATTTTTTAGCTTCTGTATGTAAGTGAGAGCATGCAATATTTGTCTTTTTGTGCCAGGCTTATTTCATTTAAAATAATACCTCCAGTTTTATCCACATTGCTACAGATGACATGATTTCATTTTTTATGACTGAATAGTATTCCATTGTGTATCTATGTCACATTTTCTTTATCCATTTATCTGTTGATGTACACTTAAGTTGATTCCATATCTGTGCTATTATGAATAGTGCTGCAACAAACATGTGAGTGCAGGTATCACTTTAATATATTGATCTTTTCCTTTGGGCAGATACCCAGTAGTGAGGTTGCTGGATCAAACAGTAATTATATTTTTACTTTTTTGAGAAATCTCTATACCATTTTCCATAGTGGCTGTACTAGTTTACATTCTCACCAACAATGCATCAGAATTCCCTTTTCTCTGAACCTTTGCCAGTATCTGTTATTTTTTGTCTTTTTCATAATAGCCATTCTGACTGGGGTCAGATGTTATCTCATTTTGGTTTTGATTTGCATTTCTCTGATTAGATTTAAACTTCTTTTCTTTAGCCAGAGCAACTCCATCTTTATGAATGGCCATGAAACTCTGTAAGAAGTTTTTTAGGGATAGTGAACAGGTTGGGTTATGATATGAAGAATGACCACACAAATTTGCAGTGCTGGGGCTGGGCTGGCTAGTTCCTACCGCTTCAGTGCCCCCCAAATCTCCACATGCCCCTCAAGGTCCACCCTGCCTTCACCCTGTCCTTTTCTCCAGAGGCCCAGCTGACCCATCACCAGCTCCTGAGCCCTTTGGCTTCTTTTGGATTCAGGCAATAACACCCTGGATAGGAGATTGGAAGAAGCTAGAACAGTCCTGGTACACATTTCCCTCATTTCTTCCTCAAATTTGAAAAGTGCCATTTGCAACAACAACAAAAAAATCCAGAATGTACTAGCTGCTCTGCTTCATCAGGAGGAAACACGCAGCTGACTGCAGAAGGGCAGGGGATGCTGCCCCCAGCACTACCACTAGACTTTGTCTCTGTTTCATCTCTGCGCCAGTTTTGTGATCCACATTAGGAAAGCAGCATTCTTCCCTTCCTTCTCATTGAATGTCTGTAGCAGCAGTTCCCGAAAGCCAGTCCCAGGATGAAAAATTTGAAAGTGTTTTTGTTTTTACATTATAAATACAGATTCCCGAGTCCTGGATAGTAGACTGTGGTCTGCTGGGTCTTTGGTGAGGCCCTGAAGTCACTACTTTTCTAAGTACCTCTAAGTCTCGAAAAGAATGGAAGCCATTGGTACATATCTATGTCCCATTTCTTCAACCTCCTTCTGTTTCTTTGTATTACATTTTTGTAAAGAGATTTATATGGAACTTCTATAGGGTTGTGGATTTTCACCATATCCTTATTATCATATAGTCATTTCCCTGTTACTTCTATCAGATCAGCTTCTTTTGAAAAAAGTAAATCTTTCCAATCACATGAAATGTCATTACTTCAAAACTTCCAGGCTATGAGAATGCTTATAAGATCATACAGGAAATTTAATTCAAAACAGTAAGTCACTTTTCAGTATTTGTATAAAATATATACTCTCTATGCAATAGATGTAGTATCTGAGAACACAGGGATTCTCGTCAAACTTGTTCCTTAACATTTTCTTCCATACTCTTCTCACAGTTCTTTTCCTTCCTGCCATATCTGTCATCCTCCAATTGTCTGGAATCTCAGTTTTGTCTGATCTTGATTCTCAAGATAAGTTTAACCTCCTCAGCACATTTTTTTTCCTCCAACCTATTATTTTTTAACTTTTAGAGAAAACAATCTGCCGCTTCATTCTAGTATTCCTAAATCTTCCATTCTCTTCCCAAGTTAACTTTATGCTAAAAGAAACAATACTGTTAACCATGCTGTTTCAAGCTTTTTAATAGGCTTTTGAAACTATCTTTCATTTCTGCATGATTCAATAAAATTAGACAACAATTTCATGAATCTCATCAAATTTTCCACTAAGTCTCTGAGACCTGTCCCCATAAGATGGCACATACAACTAGCTGACTCCCTTTATTCCCTAGTCTCCAAGCAGACAGACAACTGCTTGACCATGTCAACAAACTGCCTGCCTCCACCATGCTCCTGCTCAGAGAGCACGGCTTGAGAACATGACCCTTAAGTCTGGTGTCATCTCAGTGTTTGAGCCCAGTTACTCTGTAATCTAGGCAACTGTGAGCAACTACTCCTATTATTTCCCCAAATCCAGTCTCATATTTTCCTGTAATAACAGAACCTACAATTTTTAGCTAAGTACATGATTCAATAAAATTAGACAACAAAATGAAGACTGCATTTGCTCCTGGGTGTAGCCATGTGAGTAAATTCTAATGATGTGTGCAACTTTGGAGAGGGAACATGCTTTTCTTCAGTTCCTCTTTGCCCCTGTGAGACTTTGCTGAAAGTAGCAGCTGGTTGGATTGTGGATATAATGGCAGGTGGTCTATGTTGGGCCATGAGGACATGGGAAACATCCTAGGGCAAACATGGTGGTTGGCTGAGGAAGACCTGGGCCTCTAAGCACTTAAGAAGAAGAATAACCATGCCAGCCTGAACCACTTATTTTCAAATGTTGTGTACATTTGAGAAAAACACACCATGTGATATAAAACATGGTAGTTTGACTGGGCGCAGTGGCTCACACCTGTAATCCCAGCACTTTGGGAGGCCGAGGCGGGTGGATCACCTGAGGTCAGGAGTTCAAGAGAAGCCTGACCAACATGGTGAAATCCCATCTGTACTAAAAATACAAAACAAAATTATCGGGTCTTGTGGTGCGTGCCTGTAATCCCAGCTACTCAGGAGGCTGAGGCAGGAGAATTGCTTGAACCCGGGAGGCAGAGGTTGCAGTGAGCCAAGATCATGCCACTGCACTCCAGCCTGCACAACAAGAGTGAAAACCCGTCTCAAAAAAAAAAAAAAACAAAAAACCCACACATGGTAGTTTGGGGTTTGTATCACTCTCAGCCAAATCTAATCCTAAGTGATTCAGATTTTGTTATCTGGCTGTGGGGTTCTCCAAGTAAACACCCAAAATGAGCCATTGGCTTAGTGGATTTGGTAGAGTTGTAGATGGATTGAAATGTTGCAAAACATTTGGTTAAATCATTTCCAGCAGGACTTTGGAAGGGAAACCATGATCTGATTGAAGCTTCAGGGAAAATTCAGGATGTTGGTGTGTGTTGGCCACTTTATGCCACTTTCAGCAAAGTCTCAGCAGAGAAAGATAAACTCAGGCCAGAGCTAGCTTATCTGCAAGTAGAAGTAGAAAAGAATATTCTTGGCTCATGGTCTACAAATTCTTGAATATCCAGTAATTTGGGGTCTTGCAGAGATGAAAAACCTAATTGCATTTGTATCCTAAATGGACTGGTAATAAGCAATGACTGTCTAGCTACACATAGGACTCTGCCCCAACATACTCTTCAAGCATCTTCTAATCATTGTTCTCTGCAAGACAGTGGAAGCCAGCTTTGAGGCAAATATCAATTCAAGGAGGTTGTTTTCAGACAGCTCTAAGGGAGCCATAATTTAGGTATGAGAAAAGAAATTAATCGCAGTGGAAGGTAAAAGTCCAAAGCTTTTGTACTTAAAAACTATTTCAAGGCCAGATTTTGGCTAGGGCAAGCCACACATGCAACAGATTGGGCACACACTGATCATTAGAAGTTTACCAAGTTTCTGAGGGGATAATATAGCCCAAGAAACCACAAACTGGGTCTGAAAAAGTCTGGTCAGCCTCTGAAGTAATCCCTGGGCTCCAAAAGCTGTGCCAGCTGGAAACAGGATATAAAAACTGTGAACCCCCCAGAAAGGCGTTGTTCCAAGTGCTCACCTCACATGTGGTCATAAAGAAAAATTGAGAGAGGAGAAGGTCTCAGAGTGCAGAACTAGGGACTTTAGAGGACAAAGGTCCAAGAAAATATTTCCAGAGACCAGAAGAGATTGGCACCAGGGGTGCCAATCATAACATCTCCTTTATACTTGCCCAGAGAGACTTCATTGTTGATGCAGATTTAGTGACAATAGTGTTTCCCATTTTTCCATTGTGTTTTTTTCCTAAATTGCTTCTTTCTTTCTTTTTCTTTCTTTCTTTCTTTCTTTCTTTCTTTCTTTCTTTCTTTCTTTCTTTTTCCTTTCTTTCTTTTTTTTAACTGTAGTGATTCTGTTTCTACTTCATAATTGTATATTGGGTGTGGGAGTAGAGAGGGGAGGAAGGATAAATAACTAGTAAAGGTGTAAGTATATAGAGTCCCTAATTTTTTTTAACTTCTGAACTTTTCAAAGAAACTTACAATGTCAAACATACTTATTGTTCTGTTATAAAGTATCAGTAAAACCTTGGATTTTTTTTCTCATTCTATAGATGGCAAGTTAATTATGTGTGATAGAGTAACCTTACTACTGTAAATGCAAAACAAAATGAGCAGAAAAAGCGAAAAGGTTCATAAAGTTAAACGTTGTGCATTACATTATACTTTAAATGACCTCCTGCTGGTTTTGAAGGAAAACATCTAACTTTATTCTATTCTCCCTTGGTATTAGCTTCAATTTCCTTTCAGGCTTCTCAAACACACAATAAGCTTTTGATTATCAAGATTTCAAGTGCTCTACTAGACAGCCAGTGTGTATTTATGAATGGAATTACTAAAAAAGCAACTTGACTCCATCTAGGGAACGGTTTTAGTGAGCCTAAGCGATTCTCTGGGACTATAGAGGAAACTGAAAAGAAATCTTTGGCCTTATTTTCACAATTGTTTTAGTACCTCCAGGGAAATGCACAGAAGTGTAGCAGAGAAGCATATATTACACATTTCTTGTTTGTTTATTTATACCCCACCTTATCCCAGAAAGGATTTAAGATGGCTTATGAAGAGGCATATGGTAACACAAATTCACAAGAGGTGAGAAGATTGAGGCAAAACAAAAGTGTAAGGAAGTAAAATGTTACCAGCCATCAGGTTAGTATATTAAAAGTACGGCATGAAATCATATCCATTTGCCAAAAGTGGGCCACCAATTTGACTGCTTAAAGAAGAAGATACTGTTGATTATGCTTTAATCATCTTCATAAGATAAAAACCAACCAGTAGCTCCAAAGAAGCATCACTGTTTTGAACAGACTTGTTTCCTCTGGGTACTTATAGAATGAATTATGTCTTCAATTAGCTTTATAGCAAATACTTATTTTATAACTTTATCTCTTATAACATCCCCCATTATAAGCTGATAAAATCATTCTAAGGCATATTTAAGTTAAAGTATTTATCATATGGTGGATGGAGGTGGCAAAAGGCAATACTTTGGGATCCAGAAATACATACCTCTTATTAATTGACTTAATCCAAGGATAAATTCTGAAATTCCCAGAAGCATGGAAGAACTGTATGTCTTTGTGGCAATTATTTTCTTCTTTCACATTTATTGAATATCTATTAAGTTCAAAGCACAATGCTAAGCTCAAGGGTTTTTACAGTACAGTCTTAGTAACTGCCTTTATTGATGAGGACAATGACAACCTCAAAAACCAAAATATAATTATTAACTATCAATTATGATACATTGGCTAATGGAGATATTTAGAAAGTCAGCGACAATTCAACGAAGACAAGAAATTCAGTAAGGACTGGGCACGGTGGCGCGTGCCTGTAATCCTAGCACTTTGAAAGTGCCCCTAGGAGGGGCAATTGCTTGAGGCCAGGAGTTTGAGACCACCCTGGGAAAATCGGGTGTACATCTTTTTGGCAAAAGGAAATGCAATGATGACCTGTGGAATCTGGGCTCTGACCACATACAGAGCTTTCATGCCACAGCTCATTCATATTCAAGCCAAAAAGCCAAGGTAGATGGAGCCTTGTATATGTCATATTCTCTACTCTCTTCTGCCACCAAGTTTGCTGAAATTTAATATGACAGCACAGTCAGGGAGCTTAATGATATTTCTCATCTGCTTCAAAATTTGCTTTATTTAAACACCAAAGCAAACCACTTGGACACTGTCACAGGGAACTGTTTTCAATTGCTTTTGTATTAAGCAACTACAGATTTTCCACCAGACTGTAAGGAAAGAAAGATACAATCCCTGTCTTCAATAGATTTGTGTTCAAAGAAAGGAACTGGCACCTTTAGTGTGGCTCTTAAAGGTACCCCCAGGAAGGTCAGCCTGTGTTTAGAAGTCAGTTGTTGGGTATCCTTGACCTGGCTTCCTATTTCTTTCTTATTTCCCTGGAGACTATCAGGCAGGAAGTGCCTCAGCTTCCTTTCTCCAACATATAAGTCTATCTGTATCCCTTCATACTTCTGGCCCTTCCAGTATCAGAGGTGGGCTCTGTAGGGGGGCCTCCAGAAGGTTGGCTGAGGAGGGGGGACCTGCAAGTGTAAGAATGAACAGATTAAATGGGACAGGAAGAATATTTACAAGTATACCTTAGTGTATAAAAGAAATAATTTACTATGAAGGTGGGGTTTCAAAAGAGTAGAAATAGATATATTAAAATAAATGTTACTAGGTCTGTAGGTTAATAATTTATGATATTTGAGTAAATAAATAAAATATACACACATATATATGACTATACAGCTAGATCAACATTATACCAATCTAGGTTCTTGGTTGCTGGTAATGAAAACTGACTCTAAATAATTTAAGCTGAAAAGAAATGTCTTGGTAGGATTTTAGGTAGATCACACATTTAATGAGAAACTCATAAAACTGTCTTGGGACATAAGGCCACCTAGTATGGTTATGAAGGTTGTTTGCTGCCCAAAGGTGTTTAGCTGAGGGAATAATTAGGGGTTGAAATTAGGGGCCAACACAGCTTCTGCTCCCCAAGCCATGTGTCCTGGTGTGTGCCACATCAACCCAGAGAAAAAGATGCCTTTTGTCTTCACAAAAAGCTCTACTGGCCAAGCTGTGTATTCAAGGGCCTATGAACACCTGGAGGATGCCTTTCTTTAATTTACATAAGGGCATTGTCTTGGTTAGTCATGGCCTGGTTCTAGAACTAACCTGGTTGGCCTGGAGCCCCTGACCCTTAATACTGAATGTCACAATGACACTTGAACCCAAGACAGAGCCACATCTACTGAAGTGAATTTACAACTGTTTCTGCTTTATAAATTTCACTGACTCCACTGGACGTTAAGGAGTGGAGTCATCAATTAGACAAGCTGAATTTACAACCTAGTTGTACATACAACCTAATTGTCAGATATGGGGAAGCGAGAATTTGGCTTTCTAACTTCTCAAAACACACGGTAGCACATTCCATGTATGTCAAAAATAATTCAGACACTAGAAAGCCAAAATTTAACCAGCTGGTTAAATTTTTTAAATTTTAAATAATCGGTTAATTTTTAAATAAATATTTTATGTTTTAAAACAGAAGAGGAAAAAATTGATTTTTGTCAGATCTTAGGGTGATGAAGGACTTTAGAACATAAAACAGAAGAAACTACAAAGACAGAGATTGACTATGCAGCACAAAATTAAAACTTTTGCATCAGCCAGGTGCAGTGGCTCACGCCTATAATCCCAGCACTCTGGGAGACCGAGGCAGGCAGATCACTTGAGGTCATGAGTTCTAGACCAGCCTGTCCAACATGGTGAAACCCTGTCTCTACTAAAAATACAAAAATTAGCTGGGTGTGGTGGCCAGCTACTTGGGAGGTTGAGGTACAAGAATCGCTTGAACCCCGGAGGCAGAAGCTGCAGTGAGCTGAGATGGCACCACTGCACTCCAGCCTGAGTGACAGAGTGGGACTCTGTCTCAAAAAAAAAAAACACTTTTTAGCAAGGAAACTCTCAATTATTAGGTAAATGAAAAAAATGGAGAAAAATAACATATAAAATAAATAAAGCTCTAATAAGTTTATCATATAAACATTTTTCAAAAATCAGTATGAAAAAGTCCTGTTAAATAAATAGGTAAAGGACATAAGCAAAAAATTCACAAGAGAAATAATGAAGGAATGTGAACAGTGTATGGCCTTTTTGATTATTTACTTCATGCTCTTGGATCCAGGCTTGCTGGGGCTGCAGAGCTGGGTCTATGAGAGGCTGTCTGGGAGCCCACCCTGCCATGCACAGTGAGGTTGGAACTGAGGGGAAGGGGGAAGAAGAATTTGGAAAAGTCAAATCCAAGAGAAATGATACTGAGCAAGAATGAGAAAGTGGACAGCCAGCAAAGGAGCACAGTCAAGACCTAGTTAGAGGTTCAGGAGTCTCTCTCATTTCATTATTTCATTTAATCCTCAAACAACTGTAAGGCAGATGTTTTTATCATTCCTATTTTGCAGTGGAGGAAATAAAATCTTAGAAAGCTGAAGGGATTTGTTGATAAACATACATGGAGCATGTGGAAGATTCAGAATTTCAACCTACTGATGTTCATGGTTTAGCACTGGTCTCCAACTTGCCAAAAATATTTATGATATTTACAATGTGATAGAACAAATAGAACTGTGATGTATAATTCACAATCATCACAGCCAATTTCATGTACTATCATGCCTCAGACAATTGCACTTAATTTCCTCCTGGAACTCAAGAGAATGATATTGTCACGTGGGTGGGGCCTCAGAATGCTAGGGTTGGTGTGCGGGTGTTAGGATTTACCGTGCCTTGTTGGGTCCCCGGCTTCTGTCCTGCCAACCTCACACTTGGCTCAACCCTTTTTTCCTAAGGAACAACGGTATAGACAAAAAAACTCCTCCCTGGGCAGAAGTGCTTCCATAGAGATGCTAAGCTCATTCTTTGAGCCTCCCCCTCCTTCCAGCCTTCCCTTTCAGGCCACCCGCCCCTCTTCCTCACTCTTTGCAGCTGCAGAATCACCACTACATCTCCACTCATTGTAAGAGACCAGACTAGGCAAATAGGAAGACGAATGGTTAGTCAGGGAAATTTGGGCCACCATGATGGGAAAGGTGCAGAGGAAAACATTACGGGCAGAGTCCCTTTGAAACACGCTGACAGTTGACAGATGAGCATCCATAAAATGACAAAGGCCTCCCTGTGTAAAGCCCTTTGCCACCAGTGCTTCTCCCTGGGAAACTAACTGCCCTCAACTGTCAGTGAAAATATTATTATTTTTTGCTGGTAATTATTCTCATGCCTGTTTCTCTAGCCACAGAATAGACTGCATTTTGTGTATGTGGGTATTCTCCATCCTGGAGGCTGCTGCACCCCGCAAGCCCCCACCCACCAATCCTCTTGATCAGAAGTGATGACTTACCCTGTTGATTAAATAATTACAACCAGGATAGTGAACTGGAGCATGTAACTGTATAAAACTTATTTATGGTTGCCAGGAATACATACTGGGAGAATCCTAGGATTTCTTAAGTGATGTCAGTGATCCCCAAGGGGCCATGAAAGAGATCTGCACATACAGAGTGTTGAGCCTGCAGCAAACAATGGGGACTAAAAAGGACACTGTATCTGTCCTCAAAGAAGCCCTGCTGATGTGACTAAGCAGTTTTTTATTCTGTTTATTTTGCCTGCCCTATTGCTTTCTGTGACAGAAAATATTAAAAAGGGAAAGGGGAGGAAAGAAGACAGAGGGAACCTGAGGGGGTCGGGATGTTGTGACAAAATTTGGCAACTCTAAAATACAGGTATCTTCTTTTCTGCAGTTCCTTTATTTTGGGATTTATCCCAGGAATTAGAAGGAGATATCTTCCCCTCCCAGATGAAAACCTTAAATTCAGGGTCTCCCTTGATCATTTTTTCTCTAGAGCAGTGCTATCCAATAGGATTTTCTGTGGTGATACAAATGCTCCATATATGTGCTGTCCAATTGTTGTTTTCATGTGGCTGTCGACCCTTGAAATGTGACTACAGTGACTGAGAAGCTGGACTTTAATTCATTTAAAATTGGATTTAAGTAAGCACATATGACTAGTGGCATGGGACAGTGAGGCTACAGGGCTATCATCGTGACCACCTCAGTGCAGTCCATGGAATATTCGACCACTGTGGGTGTCAGAGGAGGAACTGAAAATTAGACACACATTTCAAATACAGATTCCTCTGAGATTCAAGCCATTCCACACAGGGTTAAGCATTGGTATGCCCTGTCAGGAACTCTCTAAAGTTACTCCCTCTTCCTATCCATGAACCTTTCCTTTAGAACTTGACTTTGGGATTTTCTACTTCAGCCTCCAGCTTGGACTGAATTTTATTTCATGTCTTTGTTTTGAAAAAGGGTGGATGCTTTGCCTTTTTGAACTTCAAGCCCATTTCAAGCTTCAAATGAGAATTCCCTCCCTGTTAGACACCTGATCTACCAACTAAGACAGTGTTTCCTGGGCTCTGAGCCCAGAAATGCCTGCCTAGCTTTTCCCCAGCTTTTTAGCTCAGCTTCTGTCTTGATCAGTGACACCTGCTGGCTTCCAGTTCCCTCATCTCTGATCTTCCAGTGTTTTCTTCCCAGCCCTTCCTGGCCTTGCTTTTTAGCTTTGAGCTTACATCTGCATTTTTCTTCCTCACTCTACCATCATTAGCTTGGCTCTTTTCATGCAGTAGAATTCCTGAGTCATGCACCCAGTAGGATCCCTTTCTTGGGTAGCTTCAGAGTTCAAGTACATTTGGTATGTGAAAGAAAACTTCTTGTCACTTTCCAAATTCTTAGCATTGTTTACATACAAATTGTTTATATACAAATCTTTACAACTTTTAAGTTCCGTGACTACATTTACATTTGCTTTCACTCTAAGTTTTTTTTCAGTGTACTGTCCCTTTCTCGCAAAATATTGTTTATATTGCTTTATTCTACTGTTTTTATTTGTTATTTCTTTGTTTTATTGTTTCACCCCCCCACACACACATACACACGCACACACAACACATACACAGACCATAATAATTCACTAAGTCATAGTATAAACTCTGTAGGTAGAGGTTTTTAAAATATGTGTGTCAGTATTTAGAGATATTTATGGATAGATGGGAGAGAGAGAGAGAGAGATACATAGATTTTTTTCTTTCTTTTTTCTTTTTTTTGAGATGGAATCTTGCTCTGTCACCAGGCTGGAGTGAAGTGGCGTGATCTTGGCTCACTGCAACCTCTACCTCCCGTGTTCATGTGATTCTCCTGCCTCAGCCTCCCGAGTAACTGGGACTACAGGTATGCGTCACCATGCCCAGCTAATTTTTGTATTTTTAGTAGAGACAGTGTTTCACCATGTTGGCCAGGATGGTCTCAATCTCTTGGCCTCATGATCCGCCCCCCTAGGCCTCCCAAAGTGCTGGGATTACAGGAGTAATCCACTGCATCTGGCTGACATTTATGAATATATTTTATGTGGTCTTCCTCTCCTCCAAAATCCTCTCTTTCACCATTATTATGAAACAAACACAAAAAGGTATACAAAAGCATACTGTAACCTTTAAAGTGCCATCTAAATGTGAGTTTATGTCATTATTGTTTCAACAACACTCTTGGAGGCCCACCCTTGGGTGATTGTTTCAGAGTAGCGTGGTGGCTGCCTTCCCTGGAAGTTGCCTGCTGGCTGTCACGAAGTGTCCTCAACTGCAATTATCCACACGTAATTCTGTTCCATTCCTACTGACTGGACCGGATGTGGGGACTCGGCTCATGCTGAACAAATGGCATTCTCCCTCCTAGGAATTTGATTTGGGATTGAAAGATAGGTGGTCAGTTTGAGCTCATTATGGTGGAGGAAATGTAATTATAGAAGCTTCATAGGGAAACTCTTCTGCCTTCCAAGTAGATTGAGAATGTAAAAAAGTAACCAAAAAGCGCCTGTAATCCCAGCATTTTGGGAGGCCGAGTCCAGACAGATCAGGAGGTCAGGAGATCAAGATCATCCTGGCTAACACAGTGAAAACCCATCTCTACTAAAAATACAAAAAATTAGCTAGGTGTGGTGGCGGGCGCCTGTAGTCCCAGTTACCTGGGAAACTGAGGCAAAAGAATCGCTTGAAACCAGGAGTTGGAGGTTGCAGTGGGTCGAGATCGTGCCACTGCACTCCAGCCTGGGTGACAGAGTGAGACTCCATCTCAAAAACAAAACAAAATAAAACAAAACAAAGTAGCCAAAAAGCTCAAACTAAAACAAGCATAAAAAGTGAAAATATTAAAAAAATGTAATATAACATAGCATAATGTAGTTAACTCCATGCTGTTCTTGGTCTAGTCAGACATTGTATGAAGCCATGCTCTTCCTCACAAGGGTAAAGAGTGATGGAGGATCAATCAAAATCCATTATTACCTCTGGAAACACAACACGTTGTATATCCCATTGATGGCTCAAGGCTTGTGACTAGCAGAGAGAACACAAGTTGTAAGTGGTCATGGTGATGGCCTTGTGAGCCACTTGTATAGTTTGCTGTTTTTGTAATGTCAGGGCCTAGGGAACCCTAAGGGGCATCTCCGTGAAATCAATTGACAGGTTTCCTCTTGTCAGACATTATTACTGTCATACCTGGCAAAAAATTACGTGAATTCCAATCAAGTCATCTTCAGCAAATGTTTATTTGGAATGTAGGTACATAGCTCCTACAGTGTCTGCCTCATTTCCCATCAAATCAGTAGGTATCCTCTCAGGCAACACATGCTACTAGTGTGCATGGTATTGTCTGTGTGTGGTGGGTGCATGTGGAGTGAGGGAAGGAAGGAACGGGTCTCAGAGGCCTACAAGAGATAATGCTTGTGATGACAATGTTCTCGTTTTCTCAGCCAGTATGACTGTATCTTTGATGTCTCTGGCTTGAAGTGACATCTCATGATATTCCCAATAATAATAATTATCCCTTGATTACTATTTTCATATTTAGGCTGAAAAATGTTATATTCTCTTATACATATTTTCATGTAGTCTGAGACCAAGGTTTCTGCTTCTTTGTCTAATTTGGACTACACACATGCATACCAATGAGATTTTTTCTCTGTTGCTACTCATGAAAAAGACTTATTCCTCTTCTAAGACTGAATTCCAATGAGGAGAAATGAAAGAGCAGAAACAGACACTTGTCCTTCCCTAATGTAAATCACACTGCAAAGCCTAATTTATCTCATGTAAGAAACATCCACTTATGCTTTAGAGAAAGGAACCAAGAGAGGTCTACCCATCTTTGGAAGCATAACCGTCACTCAGACAGGTTGGATGTTGTGAACAGAGCTTCAGAGAAGAAATCATAGAATTTGGGTTTGGTCCTGATGGAATTACCCATAATTCCTAATCATACAACATGAGGCTGTTTCCTCATTGATTAATTTTTTTTAATGGAGATAACAATACCCATCTTAGATTTCTCAGAGTTAGTATAAAGGCCAAATAAGATAAGGTATGAAAGCACTTAGAAATAATAAAACATGGCAACAATGTAAGATAAGCATGTGATGACAAGTATGGTTTTAGATGATGGTAGACCAGACCAATGCAATGTGTATATAATTTATTTATGTGTATGTGAATTTTCTTTGAGTCCAATTTTTTTAACCTCTTATTTAAATGTTGAGCTCACATTTCCTTTCATAAAACACATTTTTGGTCATTTTATCTTTACAAAAAGAGAATATTTCACCACAAATTCAAGATAAAAAAAATGCAGCTAAAGGTCTATAGGGGTATAAATCTAAATGAGTCCATTAACGAGAACTAAAAAGTCAGTCCATCACAAATGAAAAAGGCAAGTAAACATCACGTTTAATGAAATCTAGTTAAGGAAATAAATTACTCTCTATTTCTCTTTTCCCCAGTGCCAGTGTTTCATGCCTAGGTTTGCAAAACCAAGTGTTTGGAGATAAAGTTAATTCTAAATGTAGTTTCTCAACTATTTAAATAGCAAGTCTTTCTCGTGTTTACTTAAACGCACACAGAGCTGCATGGAGTCCAAACACTGAACACTTTATATACTGACACTATGTAGTATCAGTGCAAATGAGAATCTACGTGATAAGAAATATCATGCTTATACCCCATTCTTTCCTGTTCCAAATGGGATTTTTAGAGACAAAAATTCTTGAAGTGAATAATTCAAAAACTTAGATTTTAAACATCACAATGAAAAGCAAAGTTGACAAGCAGCTTCAACAAGCAATGTTGTATGGTAGAGATTCTTCATTAGACCATGAGGCAGTCCATTAATGATTCCCACTTTCTATAAACTGTTTAACAAATATCCCACAAGCATTTATGGAATGTTTATTACATACCAGTTGATATTTTAGGCATTTAGACTACATATGTAAACAAAAGAAAGTATATTCAAAATTAGAAAGCAATAAATTGTTGTTTAATGAAATTTATGTCAAATATAGTTTTGGGCTTATCTAAGTTGTTAAAGTAGATAACAATAATTTCCTTAATCTATAAAAATAATAGTCATCATTTATAAACCAATGTCCCATTTCAATGTGTCAACAGGAAAAATATTTTTTTCTTTCTGAATTCCTTTGACCTTGTAAAACACACACAGTAATAATATCATATTGACAAAAGAGGTTTAGTTCAATAACATCCCACCCTCTTTCCTTGCACATTGTGAGGTACGGTATCAGTAGTTGAAGATGAAAAATTAATAGGCATAATTTTGTGTATTTGGTTTCTCCTTCTAAGAAAATTGAGGGTGTAAATAAAGTTGGATACCAGGGTTGTGCATGGCACAAATTAACATTCTTGTGCACATTTCTCCAGCAGTCTTGGCAGCAGAGGATTAGCGTAGAAAGAGCACTGGATTAAGAGACAGCGTCATCAGTTCTACTTCTTGCCTTGTGCAAATTTGTGCTATGAGTGCATTAAATTCTCTATATTTAAGTTTCTACATCTGCAAAATGAGAGCTGGATCATATTACTGTAAAAAGTCACTTTTAGGCCGGGCGCGGTGGCTCATGCCTGTAATCCCAGCAATCCGGGAGGCCAAGGCGGGCGGATCACGAGGTCATGAGATCGAGACCATCCTGGCCAACATAGTGAAACCCTGTCTCTACTAAAAATACAAAAAATTAGCTGGGCATGGTGGCGGGCACCTGTATCCCAGCTACTCAGGAAGCTGAGGCAGGAGAATGGCGTGAACCTGGGAGACAGAGCTTGCAGTGAGCTGAGATCGCGCCACTGCACTCTAGCCTGGGTGACAGAGCGAGACTCCATCTCAAAAAAAAAAAAAAAAAGTCACTTTTAGATATAAAATTCTTTAATTCCCAATGGTAAAAAATATACATAAGACACAGGTCAATATGCAATTTTGGGTATGAAGAAAAAATGTTGTGAACAAATATACTATTAAATACTAATCTGAAACATAAATGAAGCAAAAGGCAAATTTTAAACTACATATAGATTAAAACTGTAAAAACAGTGAGTTATATTTAATTCCCAAGACCACAGTAGCCTGTGGAAGGAAATAAAGATGTGAATTCTAATACAAAGTTAAACAGCAGCCTTTGCATTCCCCCCTGCAAGAACTAATGAGATGTCCCATACTCCAGTTTTTCTCTCCTCCTGCAACAGCACCCAAATTAAAGTTTTTCTTTTATCCTTACATGTGCTGCTCTGTGCTCCAAGGCCAGACTGCCTATGAGAGTGTGTGATGCCTGTGTCTACATCAATGGCAACCACAGTCACCACCTTACATACTCACCTGGTCCAACCATGCTTAGCCAATGCTTATTTCCAGATCCACCACCACCAGTTTTACCATTTTGGTGGCCCCCAATGATGTCCTCATGGAGGTTGGAGAGGGCTTCCCCAAAGGCTTTTATTCTGGGCCTTACTTCTTTCATTTTCTTACAGGTCTCTCAATTAATTTAATTCCTTCATTCAATACATTTTTAATTAATTGTATATTATATGGAAAACGCTGTCTAGAATACCAGGAACACAAAAGTATTCATAGTAGAAAATGTGGTAGGGAAGATAGGCATAGAACATGTAATTACAAGTATTTGTTAAGATAGAATTTCTAAGGCTCTGTAAGAAGCATGGTGAATTTACCCCAGGCTAGTTTGGAAGCCATTTGAGTGGCATCAATCAATTATGAAATTGCAAGTATCTTCCCAGGGGCAAACTCAAGCTTTCATGCACATGTGTCAACCCTGTTCCAACTCCCTAAAAAGCTTTCTGCCATTGTAGGAACTATTTTTATCCCTTTTGCTCAAGGGTCTTAATATTAATTAACTAATATTAATTAATTCTGGGTCCAGACTGTCAGTTCCAAAGTTGTCCTTACCATACCAAGTTCCTTCCATGCCAGGATTCATATCACAGAGGACATGGACTATTGGCTTCCAGTCTCAGTTCTAACGTTTACTGGCTGGGTGATGTTAGGTAAGTTATTCAATCTTTCTGAGCCTCAGTTTCTTCATCTGTCCAACAGGGAACTTATAAAGTTACTGTAAGGATTAAATTATGATATCTATGCTTCACACATACCTTGTTCGTGATAGGCCCTCAAAAGTGTTAGCTCTTGCTGCTTCTCTACTCTCTGAAACATTTTTCAATATGTATGCATTTTGACAAGGACTGAATGAAAATGGGAGAAATTTGAATCGTGAGTTATGGTGATAGAGTTGTCATCTTTAATGACATTTTAATATCTGCTGCTATACTTTTATATATCAAAACTTTTTCCTGTTTATGGTAGAAAATGTAGAAGTCCAACGAGTAAAAAAAAGAAAAAAACACTCATAATCTCATAACTTAGAGATATCTACTGCCAAAAATAAATGATGAAACCTTGGGCTAAAATTGTGGTAAATTATTGGAAAACATCAGTTGCATATTTACAAAACAGAGGATAGCTATTGATGAAGGGCTGACTTAAAAGGAGGTAAGAAGGGACTGATATGCTCAGGTAGGTTTTTGGCTACCCTTTTATGGCTGCTAGAGGATCTTGATGACTCTGTCTCTATCCACGTAAACAACTAGGCTAATGGAGCCCAAGTCTAGGGAATCATCACCACAAGAACGTCCAGCTCTTTTAGTGCAAGCCCTGGCCTCTGGCCCTCTTTCCTGGGAAAACAGGGATCATCTTTGAAGACTACTTCCAATTTGTCCTGTAAAATACTTAATCAGGCTCATCTTTAGAGCCAGCCTTGCGATGGGCCCTCAGTCATCCTCTGCCCCTTGTTACTCCACATTTCTGCCTTGGTGCTCATTGATCCCTCCTGCTGTTTTACAAAATAGGAGATCCTGATGCCACACAGAGCCAATCTTGTTCATGCAAGCTCCAGCCTTCTTAGGCCTCATCAGCCTTGTTTTTCCTTGTAGTTATCACTGTCTTAAATACTAAGATATTGTACTTATTCATATTTTTAGTTTTCTTCCATCTTTATAAATGAGTGCTCCAAACATGGAGAGACTTTCATTTAATTTATTCTGTGATGTATCTCCAGCACGTGGTGCATAGTAGCACTAAATAAATATTTGATGAATGAAAATTTAAAAAATAACTAAAGCATAATCTTTTGCTATGGTTTTAATATTTGTGTCCCCTCCAAAATTCTTGCTGAAAGGAAATCCCCAATGCAGTATTAAGAGGTGAGTTCTTTAGGAGGTGTTTAGGCCATGAGGGCTCTGCCCTCAAGAGTGGGATGCCTTATAAAAGGGCCAGAGGGAACTAGCGAGGCCCTTTTGTTCTTCTTTTCCCTGTGCCCTTCTACCATTTAGGGACATCATGTCCACCCCCTCAAGAGGAGGCAGCGTTCAAAGCACCATCTTAGAAGTAGAAAGCAACCCTCACCAGATATTTAACTGCTGGTATATTGGTCTTGGACTTCAACTTCCATAACTTTGAGCAATAAATTTATGCTATTTGTAAATTACCCAGTCTGTGATATTTTGTTACATACAGCAGAAGAAATGGACTAAGACATCTTCCAGTGTCTAAGTATAAAAGGTCATTTAAGATCATCCACTGTTTAGGTGATGGGAAATGTTAAAGACAGCCCACTGGGCATGAAATGGTAGAGGGTGGATATCTGAAAAGGAAGATCCAGCACTGTCTAGAGACATGGAATACACACGTCACATACTCCACAGCATGGCTATGTTATAGCAGGTTTATTTTCACCCAGTTGGGTATGAATAAAATTCTTCACCAATTCTACAAAATTTAAAAAAAATGAGTAAGGCCAGAATATTAGCCTGCTAGGGCTGCCATAATAAAATAATACAGACCAGATGACTTAGGCAACAGAAAGGTACTTTCTCACATGTCCTGGAGACTGGAAGTCCAGGATGGAGGTGTTGGCAGGTTTGGCTTCCTCTGAGGCCTGTTTGCAGAGACTTACAGATGGTGCCCTCTTGCTTCCTCCTCATATGGTCTTTTCTCTGTACATGTTTATGCCTGGTATCTCTCTGTATGTCCTAATCTCCTTTTTTAATAGAAACACTAGTCAAATTGGATTAAGGCCCACCCTAAAAAACTCCAAAAACAAACAAACAAAAAATCCCTTATTTTAATTTAATTAACTCTTTAAAGGCCCTAACAGCAAATACAGCCATAGTCTGAGTTATTGAGGGTTACGGCTTCAACAGATGAAACTTGGAAAGACCCACTTCAGTTCATAACATCCAGTTGTCTAATTTTTGGTGACTAAAGCACTCTGCATAACGTGAATATAAAGTTATTTTAGTGAGCTTTTTTAACCTTAGAGAGAGCTGTATAATTTTGTTCCCAAAAGGCTCTTTCATAGAGGAATCATTTTTGAGTCTTAACTGACTTGTAGTGACTCATGATCTGAATAAATAAAACATATCTCCAAAAGTGTCAGTTTCTCTAAATATTTCACAAATTTGACTGAAAATACTATGGTAAAGATGCAATGATGTCAGAAATGTTAGAAACCATTGGTTATCACAGGACTGTAAGAATATTGTCATGTGTAACTAGGTAGCTCTGAAAGTTTTTGACACACAGGCATATAAAAAGATTTTATATAAAGGTGATTAGAGGTCTTTCTACCAGATCTAATTTCGTTTCTTCAAAAATAGAAAGCAGAAATTAGGTAAGAGTATTTAATGCAAATAAGTAGCATAGAGTGAAACTCTCAAAGATAAGATACATAAGGGCTTTGCAACCAAGGTTGTCAAGTAGAAGAATACTATATGTGTGGGCTAGAAGGAAATTGAATATCATTTAGTCATTTATTTTAATTATGAGGAAATGAATTCTTGTAAAGGCAAATTATCTTCTCCAAGAGACAGAATATAAATAGAATCCATACCTACCCACTCTGGTTTCCATTCTACACTCACTCTGGTGAGTATATCTGAAATCCAAGGTGAATGATTTGGACTGCCCAAAGGCCTTCCTAACCTTGGTAGAATAAAGTTGACAGAATATTACAAGGAATAAGTTCCATCAACAAAATCTAGGTAGAAAATTGTAGAGCCTAATTGAAAGAGTAGAATCCAGATTCAGGAGACATTGGAATACCATTTACTGTCTATGTGATCTTAGGCAAGACTCTTAACTTCATTAAACCTAATTGTGTCATCTACACACTGGGAATAACAATAATTCTTGCCCTATAAGCTTCATTGGGCTATTGATGAACAAAAAAGATAAAGGACTTACAACTCCTGGTAAATATTAAAGTGGTATTCAAACACTGTGTGTGATAATCATTGTTATATGCCAAGAATAAGTATGCCAATGAGATCTATCTTTTAAGCAGAGAGTTGACTTGAAAATGTAATCTGGGATAGATATACTAAGAATGAAAATGTCAGTTTTCTTTACTTTCCTTTAAAAAAAATAGTACCAGCTGCATAAACCACCTCGGAGCTCAAGTTTAAAGAACACCTTTGCCATTTTAATTAAAGTATAACTGGTGGCCTATAATGACAGTTACATCCAAGAGGAGGGGCTTCTCACACTGATCCCTAATGTAGAAACTCAGATTAAAGAACTCACAGTGTATAGAAATACCAGTTCCATAGTCCAGAAGATTTGGAACTGAGATAATATTCATTATGCAGTAGGTCCTAAAGATATGAATGAATTTGGGTCAAACCTAAGATAAATAGAAAGCCTACCACAGGAGGACCTCATTGAAATTGATTCTTCCAAACTAAAAGAAAACCACTGAAAATTTAAGACTTTTAAGGATGTTTAATACCACTGAAAAGGAACAGCCCGAATTGAGCATAGTAAGAAATAGTCACATGGATCCCAGACCTGGAAGACTTTTAGGTTTCAAGAAAGTATAGCTTGGAGAAATAAGAGTCTAGTGCATTAGGATAATTGAGAGGATATATTAAAATCCAAGGGAAGGAAGAAAGTCTGAAGAAATTTCAATGATAATGTCATTGAGGTCCAGCAGTTTCTTTCTGTGAAAGAGCAGGAGTCTATACTGAGACATGGGCAGAGTATTCAAGAGACAGGGCAGATGGGGAGGGGAGGGAGAAAGTAAAGAGGGAGAGAAAGGATGAAGAGAATAAGCAGATGAGAGGGAGAGGAGGGAGAAAGAAAAGGGGAGGGAGAGAGGAGACCAAAAGGAAGGAGAGAATGAGCAGATGAAAACTGAGAATGTCCTATACTGGAAAGAAGAAAGAAGAGAATAAGGCTCCCTCCCTTGCCACACACACATACACTCCTTACTGCCAGAGGCAGATAGATCCTGAATCTAATGAAGTTTAAGTTTTAGGACACCTCACTTACCCAAATCCCCTTTCAAACCCAAAGAAAAGGCCTGAGCTCCACACTCTCACAGTAGTATGATTTGTTAAATTTGCACTCCTAAGACCTTTTAACCACAGTTAATCAAGACCACTGGCTCTTTCTATTCCCTCTTCCTCCCCAGTCAATAGCACTGAAAGGACCATGCACATTTTGGGATCAAACTAAGAGGAAGATAAGTTAGGAATACTTTTGGTGTGGATTCAATGGGGTCCACAATCACAGAAACATTAGGAGCAGGGCCAAATTTCACATTGCCATATGGATATGTCTCATGGTGTCAGCACCAGAAAGGTGTGGCTGTGGGAGGAGAGATGATGTTTAATATAAACAAAGCTAGAAGCTAGCTTTGGAGAAATTCTTCCAAATATTATAGCTCATACATGAAAGAATCTTGATAGAGATTTCCCCAAATTTGACATTCCTAAAGGTTTGCATGATATAACCAATAACAAGTTATGAGGTTGCAGAAACTCTTGTAAATACCAGCAAATTAAAAATTCTCTGACCATTCCAAAGGATAAATGAAAGTATTTTTTCTATTCTTTTGTATAAATATTACTAGGGTTGCCAGATAAAATACAGCATACCTGATTAAATTCGAATTTTGGATAAACAGCAAATACATTTTTTAAATTAATTCATTAATTTTTATTAGATATATGTTATAATTATATCTATTTATAGAGTACAAAGTGATGCTATGATACACATATACAATGTGAAATAATTGAACAAGCTAACATATCCATCAACTCAAATACCTATTATTTATTCCTACTGTGCAACGGAAACGTCGCACCCTTTAACCAACATTTCCCTGTTCCTCTCATGCTCCAGTGTCTGGTAACCATCATCCTGCTGTCTGCTTCTATGTGTTCAATATTTTTAGCTTTCACATATAAGAAAACTTGCACTATAACAAATTTTTAGTGTAGTATTTTCAAATGTAGCGTAGGACATATACTAAAAAATTATTCATTGTTGATCTAAAATTCAAATTGGACTGAACATCTGTATTTTTATTTGCTAAATCTGGCAGCTCTATATATTCCAAAATCATTAGCGTGTGAAAAGATGATTAATGATTCTGTAGCCAGAAAAATACAGGAAAGAAAGTATTAGAGAGGTTTTTCTGATAATTAACTAAACAAGCATTATTATTTTTCCAGATTGTGTGATATTTATAGTATTTTGTAGCTTTGCCCTGTAATAAATATTCATATTTATATTGAAATTTATCATTTTTTTTCATAAGGGGGCCCACAAACCTTATCTGTCCCTGCCCCCAACCCTGCCTCTAAAGGATACAAAAATCTATCAGGACTCCCAGGAATAGAATGGAAAGGACAGCCAAAAAGGAATAATGAGCTAATGCTGGCCAAAAACATTAAAGGGAGTAAGAAGGTATTTTACAACTATCAGTGAAAAGAAATATTTGAGCATATGTAGAGCCATTAACAAATAAGGAAAGAAGTGAAATTAATAATGACTCTAAAACAGCTGAGATAATGAACTCCTTTCTCAACTTTGGCAAGATAAATAAGGAAATGGAATTTGCAGAATTAGGAAGTAATGAAGACCTTGTGAAAATAGCTGTTAATATATGGCAGGTAAAACATGCTTAGAAAATCAGAATAAATCAGGGTGACTGGGAAACATGTCTCCTGGGGTACAGAGGGCAGCACATAACGAAGTTGCTAAACTACAGACCATTGTTGTCAACAATTGTGAAGGCTAAGAGAGGAAATTGAAAACAAACAGAAGGAAATGGGAAAGTGAAAAATATAAAAAATGGTTCCAGAATTCAAAATGTACATTTGAATTATTTAGTAACTCAAAGGAAACAGAACACTTATTAAGGAAATCCCATAAAAATGTATTAAACTTAACAGATTACAAGACTGGACAAGATCCAATTATTTATATGTACAATAAGGAGGATGTCGGATAAAAAGGACATACAGTAATAGAATAGGTATGTATAGTATTCTAAATCATGAACATTTTATACTCAAAATTATTTTTAATTGGCTGGATAAGGAATATAGTTATTTAATTAAAGTCAACTGGAGTCATATATAACAATGCTAAAATGTAATGCTGAATAAAAAATAATGGACTTCCATGGAAGCTGATTGGGTATGAGCTATTCTAATTGCCAGAGTCATAAACTTTCTTACAGAGATTCCCAAAAGGGAGATAAACATGAACCATAATTGATAACTGTTTCTCACTAGAAAGATATTTCAGCATAGGCCTCATGAAGTCAAGGAGTCATAGAACTGGAAGGTACTTAATATAAGACAGGAAAAATATTTTTTCATAAGGCAACAAATAAAATCTACAGAACTAGAAATCAATGGAGACCTGGTATAGTCCAGTTTATTCATTTTGTAGATGCAAAGTTAAGGCCCAGAGAAACTAAACAACTTGCCCAAGGTAGCGAGAGACAAAGCTAGGATTGGAAATCAGATCTCTTTTATTTTCTTTTTAATGATCATTCCTTCACATTTTGTTGTAAACTTCGTAAGGGTAGAAACCGAATTTGTTTTAAACCACTGTTCCCCCTGTGCCAGACACACACATACTTAATATGTGCTAAATGACTTCATGAAGCATGTGCATAATTCTACTGCTATTTATCTCTACTTTTAATTAATAATACATTTCTCCTCATCTTCTCCGTTGGTTTCTAGTGTCCTATGAGCAAGGGGTCTTGAGACAGCTACTATTGAGGTGCCATAAGCAAATAACTACTTAATTAATTTTTTTTAAATGATGCTAAGACCACTAAAAGTAACAGTGGCACTAAAGCCCACACAAAGACATTAGAGTTAGCTCAAAATTTTTGTACTTAAAGATTTGCAGGGTCATTTGTGACAACTCTTTCAGGAATGTGTGGGTTTATATGCATTCAGAAGGAAAGTGATCTGTAGAGAATTGAGATCACGTATGTGAAGAACCTACTGTAAGCTTCATATACTCTACAGCAAAATAGGGGATGTTCAACAAATGTTTATTTCCTCTCTAATCTTTGAAACAGCACAACTTCAGCTGTGATCACTTATGCATCATGGAGACAACCTGGAATGCCAGTAGAAGCTATTGTTAATGAAGAACTTTTTAGAAAAGATGTTTGAGACAGGCCAAGAAGTCTTAGTGAATTAAATGGTTTCAATCTACAGCCTTCCAACTACATTAAGACTTGATTCAATTGTCAACTAACCTTGCAACATTAATGAACGTGCCTTTTGTACCTGTAAATGAAATTACCCTTTGTTTAGTGAAGACTCCAGAATTTCTACAGAGAAAGGGCTTATGAGAAACAATCTGTTTCAAGATGCTGCAAGAATTACATAGCACATGTGCTGTTGAATTTAGATTGTGTATTTACTTATGGTAACTGGAAGAGAATTGGTCTGCTCTTGGAGATTATCAATATTCTAATACCCATCTCTCCCAAAGCCACATCTTGGGGTCTAATGGGCTATGCCCCTAAAAATAATAAAGAGGTTAATCTTGGACACCTTGATGTGACGTAGGGAGGCCTTCATCACACCAGACTGAAAAAGGTCTCTCTTCACTGTGAATAATAAATCATTTGTTCTGGGAAAAACCATATATAAAGAGTGACAGCAGAAAAAATGGGAATGATTCCCTACTGCACCACCAGGCTGGGATACAGCCTTAAAAATGATCTCTTAAATCTAAAATGGCTAAGTAGGAATCTCAATCTAGAAGTAGGAGAGACCAAAAAGAACACTTACCTAATGCAGCCCTAAGTGCTGCCAGTTCTCAGAGGCCAGCTCTCACCATGGTTAAATATGTTCGGAAGAGAGTTATTTATTAAAATGTTGGATTTGAAGGCCTATTGTGACTTTTTCTGACATCGAGATTTTAGGGTTCTTGACTGCAGATAGACACAAGGTGTTGTTCTTCATCTATCATTTGGATGCATGCAAACAGCTAAATTCATGTTTAAATAATCATGGGTTAGTCAAATATATTTCTTTTACTTGACTGTTTTTTCCCCAAAATTATTTTGGCACATACGTCCCTCTTGAACATCCAATCTTTTTACTCTTGGAAAACCAGAACCGGGTCACTTTGCATTAATCCTCAACATTGTATTAAGAAGAGCCTTTCTAGGAAGACAGATGGGAGGAGTGTATTCTCAGCTGACTTAGAAACTAATTATAGAAAAATGCAGAGACAGAGTTCTTAGGGACTCAGCGAGAACAAAGCTGAGTTCAGACATGTTTCTGAAAAAGCATATGCATACATTCCATTTTGTCATAAAGAAAATTCATTCTCCTTTTCACTCAGTGTCTGTAACTCAGATTTAAAATTCATCTTCTTTCAGTAGAGCATTGTTTCAATAAATCCTTTTTTGGTAATAACTCAAGCAAGCAAAAAAGTTTCATTACTCAATAAAAGAGACAAAATGGTGGTGGTGTTTTTGCTGTGACTTTTAAAAAATATGTAGTTTAGAAAATCACTCCAAACAATGCCAATTTGAAGGTTCGGCATTTATTAAGCTCCAAATACATGTAAGTGTTATGCTGAGCAAAGTAATTACAAAGATATATAATACATGTTTTTGGATAAATCTAAAGATTAATAATCAAATGAAAGGCAGGGGCACATTAACAAATAACTATGATTCAAAGCAACTATAACCAGAAATTACTGTGAATTCGACATAAGTCAATAGATAAGGATCATGAGAATATCTATAAAATCTTAGGTTATATCAAAAGTACTGAAAATTTTTAGTATAATTGAAGGGCATGGTTTTGCTCTACTTGGTGGTGGTTAAATCATACCTGTATTATTGGGGTGAGCTCTGATATCACATATTAAGAGGGCTGTAGACAAGCTGGAATACCTTGAAATAAAAATAAAAGGAGGAAACTAACTAAACATGTCCTGAAAAGTAGCTTCAAGAACTGAGGATGGTTAGCCCTGGGAAGTGGGGATAAAGTGGCACAAGCCAGTTATCTCTAAAGAGCTAAAGAGCTATTATGTAAAGAGGGACTAGATTCCACCAAGCAAATCCAGTATCTGTAAATGGAAGGTATATCAGAGAGCTCTGGAGAATATAAGAATTTTCCAGCAATTGAGGCTGTCTTTAATTGGAATGTGCTGCCTCTGGAAAGTGTGAACTGCTTGCTTGGAGAATTGCTAAAGGAAAGGCTGCAAGATTACTCATGGAGGTTGTTGAAAAAGTGGTTCATACAACAGTGAGGCTTCGGCTAAATGGCTCCTTTGAGGTCTCTGAGATTCTAAGTGTTATATTAGAGGAGTAAAAACAGGCAGTGGAAGAAAGGAGCATGAAAATGAATGCTGACTGTAATGGTCTGAGAGGCCCTGTACAAGATGTAAGACTTGAACCGAGATTTGAACAGCAGCAAGGATCTCAGGACACAGTATCGAAGAGAGAATGCATTGCAAACACAATTATAAGTAGATGTTATCCTTGGAAAGTGACAATATGGGCCATAGAAACAGTATAGGCTCTGGAGTTCGATCAACCTGCATTTAAGTCCTGGCTAACTTTATTTCTGTAACTGCGTCTTCACCTGTGATTTCAGCTAAGAAATCATACTTTTCCCAGTACCCTATCCTCTTCCTAACTCCAAACCAGTTCAAGGGACATACCCACAGGTCTCATAAATTTCTTAAACTCAAGGTGTCTCCAACCGAAGTGTCTCTTTTTCATTTAAAATCTGCTCCTCTTTTTATATTATCTATCTTAGCAAAATCATTACTGACTACCCAGTTGTCTGGCCAAAATGTGGGAGTCAGCTTAGATTCATTCTTTTCTACTGCTGACCATACCCACTGCCAATTCCTACATCCTGGCCACTCTACTCCTTAATAGATTTAGGTTTTTCCTCCTCCAGGGCCACTACCAGTGCTTTGGTCTTTTATTTACCTACACTCCTAAGTGATCTGTCATACTCATCGCCAATCTTACCTCATACATTTGCTGCTTAATGTGTTCAACAAATTCTTATCATCTCTATCACAAAATTCAAGTTACTTAGTGTGGCATACAAGGCCCTTCATAGTCAAAGCCCTGTCATTATTCAACACTATTCTACTCTCAACTCCAGCCCTAGTGAACTTCTTCCAGCTACCCCATTTCTTCAGGTGTCCAGTCTTTTCGTTATGGACATTCCTGGGCTTTGAAGACTTTTTTTCAGTTATCCACTTGGTTTACTCCTTTGTGAAGGTTCAGCTCTGGTATCATTGCCCCAGAAACCTTCCCTGAGCACATTTTTTTCTTCCCGCCACCACTTTGTCACTTTGTTAAGTGTGCCCCGTAGCACTCTGTGCACATCTTCATCATAGCATTAACCACACTCTTCTGTGATTGCTTCCTCTTTCATCTTACACTGGTTGGTGAGCTCCTTGAGGGCAAGAATTGAATCTTTTACCACTGTAACCCTGGCACCTGGTAGATACAAAGTAGGTACTTGTGGAATAAGTACCTACTTTTTGTTTTGTTACTATGTATACAATCTTGAACTTAAGTTCTAGGAACTTCACTTTAATAATTTATGAAGCAGAAATTATATTGTTTATTTTATTCTTTTTGTGGGAATAAATGAGAAAATAAATAATAATAATTAGGACTATTTTGTGGCTTGGAGCACAAAGTGCTTGGAAAGTTGTAGCATGTAATAAAGTTGAAGCTAGGGAAGGAAGGATGTCAGACTGAAGATGCTTGGTTGAAATGTGGAGATATGGAAATAGTCCTCCTCGTTATTATTCTTGAAGTTCAATACCCACTCTAGGAGCACAACAGTTCCCAAGAGAATTGGAGATGTCGTCTGTTGACAGCATGTCATGGTGGTTAAGTGTTAGAAAAACCTAGCTTCAAATCCCAGATCTGCATCTTACTAGCTGTGAAATCTTAGGCCAATTATTTAATCTCTCTGAGCCTCAGATTCCTTATCTGTAAAAATGCAGAAATGTACTTACAAGAAGGTTATTAAGATGATAAAGTTAAATTAGATAGCATAAGTAAATTACAGAAGCTATTTGTTGGCACTCAGTAATAACTATAGTAGACACTTAAATGTTATTTACTACATCCCAGGCACTAAATTGTTTACATATATTAACCCATTTCATTGTCACAGCAATCCTATGAAGTAGTTTCGGTCATTAGTTACAATTTACATGTGAGGAAACTGAGGAACAGAGAGGTTAAGCCTCTTGGCCAAGGTGATAGAGCTAGTAAGTGCACCCTAGAAAATGCTGAACAGATGGTGTCTCTAGATATTATTAGTTTTCTCTCATTACTGGTTTCAGGCTGTTGTCAGTGCTGTTGGTAAGTGAATATCGTGACAGATGCTAGACTTCTTGGTTGAAGGGATACGTGTCTCTGGTCAGATGGTCACTGTGGGCAGCTTGGCAGATTTCAATAGTGTGGCTCTTTGTTTTATCTCTAGAAAGTAGAACAACTCTATTTTGAGGTTCCATTATAATCAGTACAAGACTGGTTATTATGAATAGTACTGAGTCATATCAGGATTGCAATGTAAAATAACAACTGCTCTCTTCATCTCTTTTCACTTTTTGTTGTTTAATAATTTTTGTGTCATTAGAATAAATTCATGTAAGTGTTCACCTCCAATTCCTTCTGAAACAAAGTGAAGCATTACTTAATTTGAATCTAAGTTATGTTTACAATATTGACATAAAATTTAACTTATGATAACAGCAGATCCAAATATAAACAACTTGTAAAACAAAAAAGGTTGCACTAAGGTCTCTAGATATAATGAATATAAGTTCATTATTTCTATTTCTTATCTGATTATGTTTGTGCTTTTCTTAGTCTAACTTAAAATGTAATAGTGAACCTAGCTCAGAGCAAGCAAATCAAATTGTGACACTTCCTGAAGCCTAGAGCCTGGGGATTCTATACAGTTAGCCAAGCTCAAAGAACACCCAGGGGTAGGATGACTGCCAGTCCAAAGCTTCGGCCACAGCTTCGTTTTCATCATCATGCTCCCCACTAAGTTCCAGCACCCAGTTCAAGTTTCATTAGTGTCACCTGTAAGATTCGGTCCACCTTGATATGCTGAGGGCTACTACTGAGAGAAAGAAAAACTTAGGATTCACTTACTCAATTTCCTAAAATACATTTCATTTTATAAAATACCTGCCAAAATCAACTGATGGCAGATTCTAAAGACATCTTTAGTTTACTACCACATATTGGACACTCACTAAGTGCTGAACACTCTCTTAGGTGTGGGGACACAAGAGAATGAAGCACAGCTCTTGGAAACTGAGAACTCAAAGTTGAGGAGAGGAGCTCTAAGTAACAGAACAACTGCACAGTCATGCAAATTGCTTGAAAGTTGTGGCACATACTGCCTGCAAAAGAGGATGTAAAGATTAGGAGGGCGTGGGAGGCCTGGGCTTCTTGTGGTGACTGACAAGGACAGGGATAAAGAGCATGGTGAAAAACAAATCTTGAGTACAGTGGGGCTTCAATAAACATTCGTGGAGTGAAGCAGTCAACAGGGATCTTAAAATTCACAAGCCAAGGGCTGTGAATTACAACTGATATCTATTAATCATTTGAAGGTATCCAAGTACTGTATTTGGCATATTTGGCAAGCGTTGGACATGGAGGAGAAACAGATCATAGGCACTACTCATCCAGGAATGGAGAGTGGGGGGAGTGGGACATGTACCCCATTGCTGTTACACTCCAAGTGTAAGGGCTGGAAACAAAATTTCATTCCCATCCAAATGGGCCCTTTAGGGCCAGTGAAGATACTAACCCAGTCACTATTTTCACACAAGCCAGTTTCTTCCCACTACCTACCTACACAATCCTTACAAGGCCCTCCCCTGCCCTTGTCTCTTTGTCTAGTTTGCTGTTAAACATCAACTGTACTGTTTAGCAGCCTATCTCAATTTCATTAGGAGTTTATTAGCTTCACTTCTGAGTCCTCTTGTCTCATAAATAAAAGCTGGGAAGCAGATTGACAGAGGGAAAAGCTGAGGCATAAAGCCAGGAATACCACTCAGTTCCCTTTGGGATGACTTTCCATCCCCATTCATTCTCTCATTCTCTCAAAAAATCAAAAGGATTATGCTTCCAGACAACTTGAGAAAATTGCTGGTGGCTGCTAGTGTGGAGACAAGATGAAGACAACTCAAGAACCAGCCAAGGTGCCCAGCCATGTGGAATCCAAGTGGTGCATAAAGTCATTCAATGTGAAAAGTTGGGCAGCAGGGCCTATGTTCATGGAGAGATTTACCCAGGGAGAACAGCCAAAGAGAGGAGAGATGGCTGAGACCCGCCAGGTTAGGTGTCTGACCTTTTTTTAATTATTATTATTTTTTATTATACTTTAAGTTCTGGGATACATGTGCAGAATGTTCAGGTTTGTTACACAGGTATACATGTGCCATGGTGGTTTGCTGCACCCATCAACCCATCATCTACATTAGGTATTTCTCCTAATGCTGTTCCTCCCCCCGCCCCCCACCCCCCGACAGGCCCCAGTGTGTGATGTTCCCCTCCCTGTGTCCATGTGTTCTCATTGTTCAACTCCCACTTATGAGTGAGAATATGTGGTGTTTGGTTTTCTGTTCTTGTGTTAGTTTGCTGAGAATGATGGTTTCCAGCTTCATCCATGTCCCTGCAAAGGTCATCCCTCACAGTTTTGATGAGTGACTTGTTACATTCAAATTACAATATCTTCATTTCAGTCTTTCAGAGGGGAAAGCCACCAATTGAATCAGAGCAGAGATCAGAGGAATTATTTTTTAAAAATGTTTTTATTCCAATAGCTTTAGGTGTACAAGTGATTCTTGGTTACATGGATAAATTGTACAGTGGCGAAGTCTAGGATTTTAGTGCACCTGTCACCCGAGTAGTGTACATTATACCCAATATGTAGTTTTTTATCCCTCACCTTCCTTCCACAACCCCTGCTTCCGAGTCTCCAATGTCTGTTATACAACTCTATATGCCTTTATGTACCCATAAACTCCCGCTTATAAGTGAGAACATGCAGTATCTAGTTTTGATTCCTGAGTTGCTTCACTTGGAATAATGGCCTTCTGTTCCATCCAAGTTGCTGCAAAAGATGTTATTTTGTTCTTTACATGGAAGTAGTATTCCATGGTGTATATATACCACACTTTCTTTATCCACTCCTCTGTTGATAGGCATTTAGGTTGATTTCATATCTTTGCTATTGTGAATGGTGCTACAGTAAACATACACATGCAGGTATCTTTTTGATATAATGACTTCTTTTCTTTTGAGTAGATACCCAGTAGTGGGATTGTTTAATTGAATGGTAGATCCACTTTTAGCTCTTTGAGAAATCCCTATACTGTTTTCCACAAACGGTTGTCCTAAATTACATTCCTACCAGTGGCATATACGTGTTCCCTTTTCACTACATCCATGTCAACACAAAGATCGGAGAAATTTTAAGCCACTGTTCAAGTAAGTTTGCCATGCTGAGAAAGGTGGTAGGTTACTCTCTGGTGGCCAAAAAGCTAGAGAGGGTCAACCCCCTGATCAAGGAACATAAATTATTTGTTTGCTGAATTGATAGTATATGTTTACAATGTGATAGGGGGAGGGGAATCATTTCTCCTTAAAGATTGTTCCAATTCTAATAATAATTATTATTATAAACAAAGGCTATCATATAGTGCAGGAAGTCATCTAAGCATTTTCCAGGTATTAACACACTTAGCCCTCACAAATACCTTATGAGATTGGTACTTTTACTGTCCCCATTTTACAGATGAAGGAATTGAGGCACAGAGAGGTTATGCAATTTTGCAAAGACATGCAGCTGGTAAGAACTGAAACTCTCTATACTTACGCAGTCTGGCTCCAGGGTACGGTCTTTTCATTAATATAATAATTTAGTTCAGTAAGTAAGGCATCCAGCTATCTAAAAAGATTCTGTGTTCACATAGACCTGTTATTAAGAAAATCTATGTCATGACATTAGCTCAGAAAAGATAATAAAAGGAGATTCATGTGGGGTTTATTTGCACAGTGAAGGGAACATTGGACTATGAATATGGGATATATGAGTAAATTTATACTCATGATTTTTATTCCAACTGACTACTAGCTGTGGATTCCTTGGTTATGTTCATTTCCTCATCTGTAAAATACAGATAATGTACCTGCCTTGTAGGATTATAAAATTAAATAAATTTTTACAGGCAAATATCTAGAGTACAGTAAATGTAAATAAATGCTATCACTAACAAGTTCAGCTCCTGTGCTAGTGATTTACCTGTTGTCTGCCATTCTCTGCTTACTCTTCTGTTTTCTTCCCGGACATGCCAGGCCTGGAGTCTGCAATCCATATTTCCCAGAGCACCTTGCCTTGGATTGCTGTAGATAGACTACTGGAGGCACTAGAGGGAGTGTGAAAGGCAGAAGGCGGGGAGAAAGGGCTCCTTCTGCTGTCTGGTTAGTAGCAGCCTCATCCAGTAGCAAGAGACACTGCATCTCTGGCCTCCAGCTTCTTGGGTACACCCAGCACCACTTGTGGTAAGACTCACAGGTACTTATCGCAGGCATCAGCTCCTGTCACACCAAATCATCTGCCCTGATGTATCACCCTACCTTAGAAATGATAGCTGTTTCATGCAGTTCTCACAGTTTCTAATACTAATCCAGCATCACCTTTCTGTTCTTTCAGCCTTCCAACATCTAACCAATCCCCTTTTTTACATCCTCACTGTTTGAAAGACCTAGAACATTTTCTGTTTTCTAGTAGGATCCCGATATTGATAGCATCTTTTAAAGCAGAGGTAATTACATCTTCTCCAGAGGTAATTATGCTCAAAACAAATAATCCTCCAGAAATCTTCATAAGTCATAAAATTTGCTTGGTATGAACATTACTTACTAACGCTTTCAGTCTGGTCTTCAGCAAATTGTGCAGCAGGCCACCTTATAGTGTGGCTTGCAGTTAGACATATCTGAGCATAAGAGTTTCTGTGTCTCGTTACCTGTGTGTCTCTGAGAAGTTACCTAGCATGAGCCTTGTTTATACACCTATAAAACATGGTTAGAGATGCTCACTTTCTTGTTGTGAGAATCTCATGGAGTCATATGAAGAAATATTTGGTCAGTCATTAATCACTGTATAAATAGTTATTTATCCAGATTCTCTTTCTGCACCCTCCTGTACAGTGTCCTGCTTTGCTCACCTTCCTTCACTCTCTGCCCAACATCTTGAATCAGGATTTGTACCTTGGTCTTGTGCCAATTTTAAGACACTGTTCTACCTTCTCTTCTAGTTGTTTTTCTTAGCTGTCCTTATGGAATAAAATGCTCTGAGCATTCTTCATGGAATTTGAGCGGGTATGGTAGATTCAACTCTTTTGGAGGTCAGAATCTTACTGTGATCTCTGTGAGCCAGAATAATGCCCCTCCCCACCAAAGATATCTATGTTCTAATCCCCAAAACCTGTGAGTACGTTACCTTACATGGCAAAAGGAACTTTGCAAATGTGATTAAGTTGAAGAGCTTGTGATGGAGAGATTATCCTGGATTATGTGGGTATTTCAAATGTAGTCACAAGGGTTTGTTATAAGAGGCACGCAAGAGCATCAGAGTAAGAGGAGACGTGATTACAGAAACAGTGATGTAATTTCCTAGGAGGCCATAAGTCTAGGAATCCAGGCATCCTTGAAGCTGGAAAAGGCAAGGCAGTGGGTTCTTCCCCAGAGACCCCAGACAGGACATAGTCCTGCTGCCCCTTGAGATTCATTTCAGACTTCTAACTTCCAGAACTGTAAGATGATAAATTTGTTTTCTATTAAGCCACTATGTTTGTGGTAATTTGTTATAGCAGCAAAAAGAAACTAATACAGCCTCTGAAACCACATTGTAAATACTGTTGCTTTTTCTATTCTAATTCTATTTATTCCTTTTTCTTGACAAAACCAAAGTGCTCACTTAGTGGAAAATTTAAGAACACTTGTCTCTTTTGATAAGAAGAAATATGGAAGAAGAAAAGATCAAGAAAAATTAATAAATCCATAAACCGATGCTTTTCTTTCTACAGAATCATAATGTATATAATATGCCTGTGATGACAATATTAACCGCTGTGTTACCATTAACTCGAATCTCTAACTTTTCCACTTTATGACAATAGACCATCTTCTGGTGACAACCTGAGACAGGGTTTACCAACTCAACTGCCCACAGGAACTAGGTAGGTAAGGTAAACGAATGAAGCAATCCAGGCGTTGAATTAGACAGGGACTCTGGGAAACTGAAGCAGAAGAACTGAAGGGGCTGCTTCTCAGTTGCAGACAATTGTTGCCATATCAAATGCTAGCCACTTGTTGTTATGTAAATCCCCTCTCTTTTTAAATAATTACTCAAAATGTTAAAAATATTACTATAATATGTTTGTCAAAAAAGCCACTTCAACCTTTATAGTAATCTGCCTGCCAGTCTTCCATTTGTGGCCTTTGCCTTTAGTATCTTACTACTTATTTCCTCCCTTGCAAACATCTGATGCAACGTAAACCAGAAAGTCCAAACTCTTTAGGTGGGGGTCCAGATCTGGTTGGTCTTAGCTTAGAGCCCAGACAACCTGGATGACTTACAAGTCCTCACCCTCAGCCTGTGGGTCCCTTCCTCTTTCTTTCCTCCTTCCAGCCTGAAATCCCTCCCCATCTGCATTTCTTAATCCTTTCTACCCTCGAAAGTCAAGTTCTAGTGCCAGCTCCCTATGAAACCCCCTGGGCACTCCCAGCTAGAAATGAGGTTCTTGCTCCTTGGTACTCCCTCAGCACACTCTGCCTTGTGCTCTAGTTATCTGAGTCCATTTCTTTCCTCCCCATCTAAACTGTGACATCCTTGAAGATAGGACCTGGCTCCCTCAACTTCAGGCTTTTGAGAGCTTTTGCAGGTACTAATTATTCAATCTACAATTGTTAACTAGATGGGCTTTGAGGGAATCTGTGAGAGGAGGAGGATACTGGGTATTCTGTAGGTCCTACTAGGCAGTACAAGAGCAGGTAGCACAGTGGAAAGTGTTTTGGAGTCAGAGAGACCTGAGTTCAAGTTCTGATCTTGACACTTACAAGCTTCCTGACCAGTGGTAGCATGTTGCTTTCCATTTGTTAATTTCAACTTTCCCAAATGCCCACCTCACTTTTTTCAGAAATAAAAGAAATAACATATGGAAAGTCTAGCACAATGCTGGGTGGACCCCATGGGCACACTCTTGCATACTCTCTCTCTCTCACACACACACACAACACGTCTAATTAGAAGTTTCCAGAAACCTCTTTTCTCTGAATGATGTTTCAGTTCAACTTTATGGGACCAACACCTAGGTATATCTTTTTTCAACCAACAAGGAAAGTTGAAAAATTACCACAAAATTCTATGACCCTGCTTCAGAGTTATGAAGGACCTTTCCTTGAAATTTTCACATTTTTCTCTGCTGAATTCTTTTTTTCAGCCATTATCACATTAGCCTAAGAAAACAGAACATGAGAATCAAACCACCCCCCACCCCCAGATAAAAACAAAACAAAACAAAACAAAACAAAAAACTGAAGCAAAAAGAGGGACCAAGTTTGTAGTTTGTAGATCATCTCATTAGTCTCACTACCTTGAAATCTTTATGTCCAGCTCTTGTGGGCCAGAGCTTGTTTTCCTATCATGATGGCAGAGATAAGTTCCTGGACCTTATGGATAATTTCAGGGAGATATGTGATTCTAACCTCTGAATGCCAGGCTGACTTTGACAATTCATAGGCTAGCTTTGGGGAAAACAGCCTTTGATCATCTCAGCTGGAGCTAACTTTATTAGGAGTGCTTATTGAAGAGTGTGCACACACTGTCCTTTTTGCCCACCCACTGTCTACCTAAGACGATGTAGTGGCACATGGTCTCTTCTGACTCACAGGAATCATGACTGAGGTTTATTTGATTTCTTTTTAAAGTCCAGCTCCCTCTATAATGACTTGTCAGCCTCAGTCCTCATCACTTAATTGTCAAAGGAGCAACATACCAAGATCAAAGCAGCTGAGATGATAGAAGAAAAATATTAGGATAGCAAAAAGAAAAGAAGAGAAGGAACAAAGGAGGGAAGAGTACAGAGTAGAATGGGATTATATCATGACTCCAGGGTATCTCCTTCTATTGCTTTATGTCTATTAAACCTTCACAGCCAAGCACCTTATATACCTAAGATTCATGGACAACATGGGGCTCCTGGGCAAGTTATACTGCATATCCCCAAAGAGAGGCCAGTAAACTTTCAGGGGCTCAGCCATGACTGCTGTCTCTGGACTTTGAATACACATTTCCCACTGGGTTCTGTTTGGCCACTGCCTGGCTTCGCAGCTGTGCTGATTGCTCAGTAGGGAATGCCATGTCTGTTCTCCAAAGGAATTTAACAAATTAACTATGAACAAAGTCACTTGGACATGACATAGATTCACACATGCTGTGTCATGCCAAGGAGAAGCTTGTCAGCTTGCTGTTTTCACAGATATGAAAAGAAAATTCCCAAGACCCACCAAATGGATGGAAATACAACTATGTTTAGAAAAGAAGGCAGGAGATGAAATGAGAGAAAAGGGCAGCACTGCAGGCCAAGATGAAAATCCCTAGCTAGACCTACATTAACAAGGTCACACAAAAAGTGTATTAGTGATAGGAAAAAAAGTTTACATTAAGTAAATCCTCACAGATTAGTATAATATCTATATACATACAAAGATATACGCATTGATTTTAAACCAAACAATAAAAGAGGAACTATTTGACAGAATGCATGGTTCCAGGGTTTGTGTTTGGTATTTTATGGACATGATCTTATTTTAATTCATACAATGATAATTCATACAATAAAGTACATGTTAGGGTGGGAAGATAGTGGGGAAGACTGAAGCTCAAAAAAAGTTAAAGAAGTTAAGTAAGTGCAAAGTTCACATGTTGTATGATTTTATTTATGTGAAATATTCAGAATAGATAAATCCATAAAAATGGAAAGCAGATTAGTGGTTTTCAGGAGCTGGGAAGAAAGGGGAATGGGGAGTGACTGCTTAATTGGTACAGATTTCCTCTTAGAGTGAGGAAAGTGTTTTGGAATCAGATAAAGGTAGTGATTACACAACTTTGTGAACATACTAAATGTTACTGAACTATACACTTTAAAATGGTTACTTTTATGGTATGTAAGTTTTATACCAATTAAAAGAAGACGTTACATAAATGTGTCTAGAATTACACAGCCACTAAGTGATAGGGCCTAGATTGGAATCCAAGCTTGCCTAAATCAGGTTCATAACAAAAGATGAATAATAGATAAATTCATCAGTGGTTCCTATATAGAATTAACTGTACTTCCAAACATATAGTATTCTTATATTGACCCTGGCACTTGGTGTATGCCACTTCTTCCATATCATTTCTCCTCAGTTCACCAGCTCCAGACAGTCACCTGATTAACTTATCCTGCAGGATTCTTTCTGGATCACCATGACCATAACAGACACTTGCATATATTATTTACTGTGCTGTATTTTGGCCCTAATTTATTTGTGAGACAAAAAAACAAAAAAAAGTTTTATCATGATGGTTAAGTTCAATGTCCTGATTAGTTAAAAGCAAGAACTAAATTATTGCCAAAGTATATTTTTATAATGACTATCTCTAGGTAGTGGAAGATCATTTTTAAATGCATTTTTAGATTTATCTTTATTCTCCAAATTTTCTATGTCAAATGTAAATAAACATTAGATTCAAAAAAAATTCTTAAAACTTTCTATCAACTTTAATACATTCATGGTGTATAGAAGTATATTTAATTTTGTCATAACCCCCATCATTATTGTCCTTGTGTTATTTTCAAACACCATCACTGAAAACGCAAAAGAAAATATTTATTTGCTTTATTACATTTATCTTTAATTTGTAGTACTTCAATACTGTTTGTTTGTTAAAAACAAAAAATAAAAAATTATCTAATCTTAAATTCATATTTTAAAAAATCATATTTTTAGCTATGTTATAGGTTTAAAGGGCTTTGTGAACTGGATTAAAATCCAACCAGCACTAATACATTGTTTGTGTGGGTAAATATAGCCTCAAATCTCAACAATCCACATAGAAAAACTCTAAATACAAACCTGCTCAAGTGGGTAACTGCCTGTGCTGTTTGTCTCCCACGGAGCCACTGGCGCTATTGTGGATGAGGTAACCAAGGTCAGAGGGGTTAAATAATGTACTGGAAGCCTCACAGCTAATTATTGCCAAGTTTAGCACTCAATTCTTCAGAAGCACTAATTTCTCAATCACAAATTTAAAGCATAACCAATATTGGGGAAGTGACGTTTATTTTCCAAGAGAATCGGAATATTTTCCACACGCTTGTACAGGAGACACCTCGTCCCCTGCAACTGTTAACAATCTGCCACTTTCTAGTTATTTTAAGTTGGGCCCTGTCAACTTTACTAATATTGCAGAACGCTGATCTCCTAAAGGCCAGGAACAGTTTGCCAGGAAGCAGCTATGGCAGCAAAGCACAGATAAACGAGCTAGAGGTCATAGATGGCACTGGATTTTCATGGTGAAACTGCACAGCCATGTTTAACACTGCATAAATTCCTAGATTTGGACAAATAAAATTTTGATTGATTACAATAAACCCTTAAATGAAAAAGCAGTATGTTTTTGTTTGACTTAATTTGAAGCATACTAAAATTGTACTCTATTTCTACAAGGAGTGGATAGCAAGAATGTTCAAGGGGCTCAGCCTATTTTTTAAGCTGTCATTAGAAATGATTAATATTTAAGAGAAATCAATAAAAATTGAATTTGAAAAAAATCAATATTTAAGCAAAAGCATTACAAATCACATGACTAACATTGACACCCTTCATATATTAAAAAGGTTTGTTTTTCTGTGGCATGTGGGTGAAGCTGCAGCTGTATGAAGCAAAATTCTAAAGTGGTGATGTATTAGTGGGAGCCATAGGGATAAATCATTGTGAAAATCAACCTCAGTCCTTTAAGAAAAAGAAAAGCATTGGAATAAATGCCAGCAAATATTAAATCTCACTGTCAAATATATATTAAATGTAAGTATATATGGATTTGTACATACATCTATTTCTAGCAATCTTTCTTCCACCCCTTCTTGCTCACACAGTGTCTATGTCCAAAAAGCAGTTGTGATTATTTAAAATGGTAAATATAGTTGTATTTCATTTTAGTTGTGTTACATGAAAAGAATAACAGTATTGCTAAATTCAGAAACCGTGCTACTCTCACAACCCCAAAGGACTCTCCAAACAAATATATACTCTTTATAACTAGTTATAACTTCATCCTCAATTTACTGTAGGGTTTTCTACCCTGGTGACCTAAACCAGATCATGCATGAGCTGCACAATCTCTTCTTGTCTCTTCAAACATTAGTGTCCCCAAAACTGGGCCCTTCTCTAGTTTGTACCTCACTTTTTAAGAGCAGCCTAGTCTCATCCCAAGAGACATGCTACCCTAGCAATATCTGCCTGTCCTAACTACATGTGACCCAAGAAAAAACAATGGAAGAGAACATTTGCATTTATTCTTCTATTTATAATTCTCTTACTACACCCCCCATTTTAAGATCACTTCTATCGTTTCACCCAGATGCCTTTTCACCCTCATGCCATTTTGCTCTTCCCCATGTTCACTCTGTCTTAGCCAAAGTGGCCTTGACAGACAAAGAAGCGTTTGCTTTCTTAAAGGTCAATCCATCTACCAAATACCTCTTCTGTGACATGTGTTCTTAGCCCGAGGTTGTTAAAAGACTTTGAAATCTAAATCCTTCAAGCATTGGTAATACAGGTTTTCTTGTTGCTGTACATGGGTATTTCTGCTAATTAAATATTATCTCTATTAATAAATGGGCTAGGTCTTGACCCAAATAAAGTGCTGAGATATACACACAATTTAAAGGTGTAAACCAAAATGTATCTGAGACAGATCTTAATTAATTTAGAAGTTTATTTCCCCAAGGTAGAGATAAAGGAAAAGATAAAGGATCATGACCTATGACACAGCCTCAGAAGGTCCTGAGAACCAAGGTGATTGGGTTGCATCTTGATTTTATATATTTTAAGGGACAGAAGTTATAGGCAAAGACATAAATCAATACAGGCAAGGTATACATTGGTTCGGCCCAGAAAGGTGGGACATCTCAAAGCAAGGATCTTCCAGGTCATAGGTGGATTAAAACATTTCCTGATTGGCAGTTGGCTGAAAGGGTTAAGCTCTGCCTGAAGAGTTGAAATCAGCTGGAGTTAAGGTAATGGAGGGGTTGTAGAAGCCAAGGTTCTTACTATGTAGATGAAGCCTGCATGTAGCAGGCTTCACAGAGAATAGATGTGAATGTCTCACTGGACCTTAAAAAGTGTCAGACCTCATAAAGGAAGGAGATTCTCTACAGAATGCCAGTGTCTCCCAAAAGAGACAGCTTTGCAGTGCCATTTCAAAATATGTCAAAGAAATATATTTTGGGGTAAAAGACTGATCTCCTTCAGGGCCTGCTCTCTGTCATGTGATGTTATTACGGAGTGAGAAATTTGATGTCTTATTGCTGCAAAGAGTCTATTTTATCTGTGTTGAGATCTTTGTTTTAATGTTAATGATGATCAGTTGTGTCTAAACTCCAAAGGGAGGAGCGTATAGTGAGACATGTCGAACTTCCACTTCCTCATCATGACCTGAACTAGTTTTTCAGGTTTGTTTGGATCCCCTTGGCCAAGAGGAAGGTCCATTCAGTCAGTTGGGGGCTTAGAATTTTATTTTTGGTTTACAAAACAAAATAAAAAGGTGCTTCTAATATGATAGAGATTTTACCATAATTGAATAGTTATATAGGAAGAATAAAAGGGGACTGGAGAAAATCATAGTATTATGAGTATAAATATTAACTTGTTTGAAATTCTTCTGGGATGCTTTCGAGAAGGAGACTTTATATTTCCTTACTTTTTTTATTCTGAGGCTATTTAACTTCTTGCCAATTACTACATACAGTTCAGTCAATCCAATTGCCTTTTAGTTAGAAATTAATCTTTGAGACATTCGAATGGACTAGTTTTTTAAGAACCTGTAGAATATGACAAAATGCAAAGTCAGCTGAATGATTGACTTTGTTAGGAAGAATATGGTCAACATCTATCTCCTGAAATATCATTGAATCAACCCTGCTTGTAGTCTACTGAAAACAATGTGAACTGGGATTTTTTTTTTCACTCCAGGCAAAGGCCACTATCTCTGTCTGAGTCTCCAGTTCAGGAAGATCATATATAGAATGGTGGAAAGCAAAGAACACCTACCCAGTTAGCAAAATCATATGAATCAAATAGAATGATCTTTTCGATAGCAGAGGTTATTTCCAGCTCAATCTCATATCTAGAATCAAATAAAATGTATTTCTATTGTGTGTTCTTATTCTAGGCACTATGTTATTATTAAGTTAGTTCACTCATTAATGCATTTATTAACTCATGCATTCATTAACATACACTTAAGTTCTACTGTATGACTTAATAAGAAGACACACATTTAAACAAATAACTAGAGCATATAATGACTATAATGGGGGAAAATCTTAGGATATTTTGGGAGCAGAGGGGAGAGATGTTTAATTCACATTGGAGGGAGAGGTCAGGCATGACGTTAAAAGAGGAGACACCTGAAATTAATTTTAGAGCTTGACTATGCAGAAGGGTCAGAGGAAGCATTAGTAGGTGAATGGATGTGAGTCCCAGAATGTTGTATGTGCTGTTTCGTGTTAGAATAGCACTTTCAAGGCTAGGCAGTGCAACAGGTGAGGCTGGAATGACAAGCAAGGTCTAGCACACCGACGGTTACTTTGCAATTCTAAGGAATTTGGATCATATCCAATAGGGGATGCAAAGCCTTTGAAAGATTTTAATTAAAGGAGCATTAAGTCAGATTTGAAATATGGATTATTTCCTATAGTGCCTCAGTGGTGAAATGGGATTTGAGGTAGACAAAACTAAAGCAGGAAAGTGATTCCAAAGCTGCAGTAGTAACCCAGGTAGAGATATAAGGAGAGTCAAAAACTGGAGGGAGGTGATAAGGTTGGAGACGATGGGGTGAATTTGATAAATATTTAAGCTATAAAATTTGCAAGACTTAGTGAGTAATAATAAATGGGTGTTGGCACTGGAGTCTGAGGAAAAGGGCAGCATCAAGAATGATAGGTTTCTAATGTGGGTAACTGTTGATGTCACTCAAATGGAATAATAAAGAATCTACAATGGGTGTCTTAGTCGTTGTAAGCTACTATAATACAATACCATGGACTGGGTGGCTTAAACAACAAACATTTATGTCTCACGGTTCCGGAGTCTGGAAATTTGAGATCAGGGTGCTAGTATGGTCGAGGTCTTGGTAAAGGCCCACTTTCCTGGTTTAAAGATAGCTGACTCCTCATTGTACCTTCACATGTGCATTGGGGGTGAGGGTTGACAGAGAGAGACAGAGAGAGAGAGAAGCAAGCTCTTCCCTTATCTCTTCTTGAAGGGCTTTAATCTCATTTATATGGGCTCTACCTTCATGACCTGATCATCTCCCATAGGCCCCACCTCGAAACACCATCACATTGGAGGTTGGACTTCACCATATGTATTTTGTTGAGGCACAAACATTCAGTCCATTAGCAATGAGAGACACGTTTAGGAAGAAGGTGTTCTTTTCAATCAGTTTGAATTTTGAACATTATGAATTTCAGTTACATAAAAAGTATCTGTCCTACCAGAAAGCAGTTGACTGTAGGAACTTGAAGCAGCAGAAAGTCTGCTCTAGAGATAACATTGTAGAAATGACCAATATAATGACAGTGGCTTAAAATACAAAAGCAGATGAGATCCAATCCCCTAATTCACTTTGACAATGAAAATATGGTTTTGCTCCCATAAACACAGCTTACAGTGGTTGCTTTTTAGCCAGGCTCTGAAAAATACTAGGGACATTTTTTATTTTTTCCTCCTTTCTTGAAAGAATATTTTAATGACTCTTTTTCAAATTGTGTATCATGGCTGTTAATGGATTGTGAAATAAATTTAGATGATTATGATAAATATTCATTTTGAACCAAGTGGAAGAGAATAAAATAGACTGGAATAGAGAAGTCTAGAAAATAAAGTGCATAGTATTAATCTCATATAGTACTTTTGTATGTGTGTATAAAATTAAACAAAATTTAAGAATACTTACCCTTACTTTATGAGATGCATCTTACTATAAGAAATGTTTTCTCTTCCATTATATTATATTCTGCATGTGTGTGTGTGTGTGTGTGCGTGTGTGTGTGTGTGTGTGTGTGTGTGTGTGTGTTTGCTCTGGGTTGGAGTGTTTGGGATGTAGTCAAAAGCATTTGAATTATCTGGCCCAGACTTAGAGAAATTCAAAGTGGTCTCTTTTAGATTGGGGGAGAAAAGAGAAAATAAAGAGTACTCTAAAAGTAGCAAGTTAATATTTAACACAGTCAGTGTACATTTGTATTTAGGAAAACAGCTAGAAGTAAGGCAGAGGCAAACAAGTCATAGGTTAAGAAAGAGGCAGAACTACATACAAGTAAAATAAATAATGTTATGCCAATGTGTATAGAACTCTGGTTTAAATAAAGTTTATTGTAATAAAAAAGTAGATAAGATCAACTAAGAATATGGTATAAAGGTAGGGCTGGGGGAAGTACTGGATTGAAGGTGAAGCCTTAAGGTACATCAGAAAAATATTGGTGAAGTAAGAAGTGTCCGCAAAGCAATTTGAGCAGCAATTATTAGAGTTATAAGGAGAGGCAAAGGAGTGGGCTGTCATTAAAGACAAGAATAGTAAAGAGATTCAAGATTCCCCTAAACTCTGCAAAATCCCCACTTCCAAAATCTCATAGGAGAGGTTGTCATAAAAATGTCAAAAAAGTGAATGTCTGGTTTGGTTTCCTCTTCCTTTGTAAAGCCTTCCCTTCGACCTGTATTTTATACTTTAAGTTAAAGTAAATTAAAATTAATTTTTAATTTAAAGCCTTATAACTTGAACGCAAATAAAGATTACAAAACTAAAATGAGGAATCACGACCTAAGAAGGTGTGGGTTTTCCTCTGACCATGGAGGAGCTGAGAAAATCATTTTGTTAAAACTTCTTATCAGAGGATTTGATTCAACTTTGGGTGAGAGGAAAGCCTCAAATATCAACAGCTTTAGAAATACAGAAATTTACTTCTCTGTCTGTTGGTCAAGAAGATCCAGGGAAGATATGGAGCTACACAGCGATATTGACCCAGGCTCCATTGGGTGTGACTTTCATTCCCAAGATCATCTCATTATCAAATATGGTAGCAGGTGTGGGAAGTGGAGAAAAAGGGCACATTCCCTCCCTTTAAGGACACTTCTCAGAGTTCCGTGCATCACTTACACATATGTCCCATTGTACAGTTTTTAGTCACATGATCACACCTAGCTAGAAGGGAAACTAGAAAATATAGCCCTTATTCTGAGCTGTTTTGCTCCAAGCTATAAATCTAGGGTTCTGTTACTAAAAATGAAAGAAGAAAAGAAGAGTTATTGGACTAAAACTAGCAGCTTATGACAGCAGTTTGTTATTCTCTTAAACTCTATATAGACTCTGTATACCATAACAGAGTCCAAGCAACTTTACAGTACCATTATCCAAATTGGAAACAGTCCTCTGTCTAGATCCTAGGATGCGATACTTTCTGCGCCAAAAGTGAGAACGTCCTGGGCAAAATGGGGTGAGGTTTGCCACAGGGAAAGAGTTCCAGATTTGAATGGAATCGGGCAATTTCATAAGTCATTTCAATCAGGCAACAGATTTGTACTATTAATGAAGAAGTTAATAAAAACAAGACATGAAGAAGTTAATAAAAACAAGACCCCCCCCAAAAAAAGAACTAGCTGTGTGCCACTCTACCTTTGACATAGTCAAAAAATTTATTTTCTTATTTTCAACAATGCTGCCACTCCTAAAATCAAGTTTGGAATGACTATTTGAAATAAGTTTTCAAAGCCTAAAGCTGGTTTATGTGAATATTCTATGTGGTAGAAAATCTCCATCTTTGCCATCTTTGCCGGCAGATTTCATTTCTCCAAATATCCAAGACTCATTTGGAGGCAAGTCTGGTAAAGAAGGTTAGGCAGGAAAATACTCTTGACTGTAACTCCAAAACACACTTTAGGAAATATTTAAGCATTGACAATATTGTTGAAATAAGACTTAAGTCTCCCCACAAGATGACTTCGAAAGCAAATAATTGCAAAGAAAATGACTTCCTGCTTTACTGGCATACCCCATATATTTTTCAAAAATCAGTATAGTTCAATTAACACATAATGAAAGACTGCATTATATTTAATTATTTTGAAAATAAGACTTTCTCAAGCATATCTGTATCTGAAACTTTTTTAAAAGGCATTTTAATTTTTAGTAAACTTGCATTATTTTTAAATTGTGATTCAAAGCCAATGTTATACAAGAGATCGTTTCCATTACAGTTCTGGACTTGTCCTTAACTATAAGCCAAAGAGAGCCCAGCGAGTGGGGAAGGTCATTTTTACACCTGCACAACCTGCGATGGAGTAGACTTCTCTTTAGCCACAGAGGGAGGAGAGGCCAAGGACCTGCTCCAACTTAATCTTTACTTGTCAAATCTGGACCATATTTTATTTCACAGAACCAGAAACAATATCTCAAAACACTTGCTGTAGGGAAGACTTCCAGATTTGAGTGGAATAGGGCAATTTCATAGGACACTTTAATCAGGCAACAGATTTGTACTATTAATGGAGAAGTTAGTAAAAACAAGTACCCCAATAAAAAACTAGTTGTGAGCTGGCATTTTAGACCCTTTGGAGCTGAAGAGTTTGTTATTTTCATTAACATGTAGCCAAAGAAAAATAATTTTACTACTGAGAAAAGAAAATGCATTTTACCAACTTCATCATATATGAATACAAGCTTCTAGAGTGAAAAACCTAAGAAACTAATAAGCAACTATTTGGCAAAGGGAAAAGAGGCAACATTTAGGTCTTGAAAGATTTTGCTCTCAAACTAAATTACATCTTATCCCCTGCTTTATATAATATGTATTTGATTCTGCTTAGATTTTTCTATTTGCCACAAAAAATGAAGACCTTTGATCTCACTCCGTTGCTTTTCTGATGAACTCTTTTCCACCTTATAAATGGAGGTAATTTTTTGTTTCACTTTGGTTTTTATTGGAGTCAGTGTGGTGGATGCTAGCAGGATAGCAACTTCTGGCAACCACTTTTCTTGTGCTTTCTACCTTTGCCTAGCCACTTGTGTCTACCATAACCCTAATCAAGATATTTTCTCCCATTTTTCACATCTCTTCACATAAGGTATATATAAGAATAGTTATCTTTGTATAGCAGTTTGTAATTTGCAAAATGCATTCTAAATCAACATATCATTTTATGATCCCAATAACCCTACTAAGTTGCTATTACTTTACCTGTTTTACAGACAAGGAAACTGAGGTATGCAACGTTTAAGCCTCTCACTAAAGATCTCACAGCAAGGAAGGGGCTAAAAATTCAGTTTTTCTGGGCCTACATTCAACATTGTTTTCTAATGCCAAAGATTCTATTGAAAAGTTATCAGAATTCCTTTAGGCTGCTTATCGAGGACAAAACTGAAACCTGCTTTGTGTTGTTCATTCTGTTACTGTGAGAGAGATAAACTAAATATTGATGTTCTTCAGCAAAGATCAGCCAGAGTCTAAAAATGAACACCCACATGCACGCATACACATACACCAAGCAAGGGGAAGCAGATAGTTGATTCTCTTAGAGTAATATATGATTAAGCCTGTAGATCCTGTCCACAGAAAAAGGCATGTGCCTATATAAAAACATTTTCAGACAATTTCTGGGAATTCTCTAAGTCCCCTTAACTCATCTGTGTACAGCTGTAGATAGAACCCCTATTGCACTGAAACCTTTTCGTTCCCATGGACACCTAAATCTAATCTATTTTACCAATGAAATAGGCATTTTCTCATTCTCCTCTTACTGGGTTGCCCAAAAACCTTAGACTCTGCTTTCCATTCCTTCACTCATGAAACATTTTCCTTTGGCTTGTGTGAGGGCCCAGTAAGTTTCCCTCCTATTTCTCTGACTATCTCAGAGTTTCTTTCACTAGCATATTCTTCCTACCTGGTCGTTGGATGTTGGGAAGCCCTCAAGGTTTGGCTGTAAGATCTTCTCAATTTTTAATGATTCCCTAGATGACATTGTCAATGCCTGTGACTTGAATCATCAGAGCAAATAGATGACTCCCAAATTTCCAGCAAATGTATTTCCAGCCCAGGCCATTTTTGTGCATGTCAACTTAATAATCAATATTCCCTTGGAGGTGTCAAAGACATTTCTATCTGTACCTGTTCAAATACAACTCATGTGTTGTTCCTACAATGTAGTTCCTCATTTCTATTCGATCTCAGTGGCTGGCATCAGATTCCTTCTAGTTTCACAGAGCAGACACCTAGTAGTAGTAATGGTGTGAAACAACTGTTTATCATTGCCCTCAATCTAATCCATTAAGAAATACTGCCTGAATATGTCTATCACTATTGCCACTGACCTCACCCAAGTGGACATGATGACTGGTGGGCAATAGCAGTAACCTCCTAATTGATTTCCCCATATCCATTCTTGACCACTTCACATTCATTCTTTAAGTTATGAAGGGAGTTTGGGAAAATGCATTCTTCCTTTATGAAAGGGAACTTTGGAAAATGCAGCTGATCATTCCAGCTTCCTATGTAAGACACTTGAGTCATTTACTGATATCCTTAGGATAAAAAGTAGTATCTTTAATATGATCTTAAATGTGCCATGCATGATTAGCCTTACTCGCCACCTTTCTTACTTTTCACTGTATGCTGACCCATCACATTACCTCTCTTTCTGAATTTGTCATATGCCTTCCTTTGCTCAGGTCTCTTGGACAGCCAGTTGATCCCTTCTGCCCAGAATGCTCTTTCCTCCCCTTACCTGCAACACTCTCCCAGTTATCATCTATTCAACCTTCAGCACCCAGTTCAAATGTTATTCCCTTTCAAAAGCCCTCCCTGATTCCGCAGATGTAGATTAGCTTCTCTGCAATCCTTAAGTCTTTGTCTTGCTCTTTCTAGTATTCATCATGGTTTATATCTATGGATTTGTATAATTGTGTGATGATGCTCTTTCTTCCACACTGATATGAAAGCTCCATGTGGAAAGAGACTCCATCTTCTTTACACTGAGGAATAATTAATTAACCTATAGAAAGTGTACATCTTCATAGGCATACAGTTCAAGATACTATGGGCATTCTAATCAGGGTATAGAACATTTCCATCAACCCAAAAAGTACTTCTACACTCCCCATTAGTCAACCCCGCTAACCTCCAGGGTCGATTCTCACTCTGATTTCTATCGCCATAGATTAGCTTCTCCTGTTCTTGAATTTTTATCAATAGAATCACATAGTATGCACTTTTTTTTGGTCTGGCTTTTTTCATTCAACATATGTCCATGGGATTTACTCATGTTGTGTTTATCAGTAGTTTGTTCTTGGTACTGATGAATTCATTGGGTGAATCTATCACAATTTGTTTGTTTAATCTTCCGTTAATGTACATTTAAGTTGTTTTTTGTTTTTTACTGTTATGACTAAGGCTGCTTTAAACACTATACAAGTCTTTTAATGGACATAAGTTTTTTAGGACATAGAACAGTGAAGACTGAGATGTAATTATTTGGTTTTATTTTGTTTATTTTTCAGAGATTATAAGCAACTTCTCCATGGCTGGAATTCAGTTGATCTGGGACTGAACCTATTTCTAATGGGTAAATACTTAGGAATAGACTTAAGCGGTTGTAAAATAAGCATATGTTTAACTTTATAAGAAAGTCTCACACAGTTTTCAAAGTCTTTGAACTATTTTACTATCTTACCAGCAGTGTATAAGAAGTTCCTTTTTGTGTCTTTTTTCTCCAATTGCTTTTGAGATTTTCCTTTATTTTGGTTTTTAATAATTTAATTATGACACCTCTCAATGTGGTTTCCTTGATATTTATCCTGATTAAGATGCATTGAGTTATTGGATTTATACATTATTACTTTCATCATACTTGGAAAATTTTTCAGTCATTATTTCTTCAAGTAATGTTTTGCCCTAGTCTCTTTTTCCTTTCTTTCTGGGACTTCATAGCTTATAATAGCCCTAAAGATTTGTTTGCCTGTGTTTATTTTCAGTGTTTTCTCTCTATTCTAGTTACTTTTTAATTGATGTATCCTAAGGTTTACTGATGCTTTTTTCCTCCTATTCAATTTAATGTTAATTCCACCCCATAAAATGTTGATGGTAGATATCTTATTTTTTATTTGTAACTTTTCATTTAATTATTTTTGAAAACTTCTATCTCTCTCCTGAAATATTCCATATTTTCATCATTACATCTCCTTTTTTCTGTAAATCCTTTTGCATTTTTATAATAGTTGTGTTAAGTTACTTCTGCTAACTGGGCCCTCTGTCAGTCTTCTATTGAGTGTATTTACTTTTGATTATATATCACATTTTCGTGCTTTCTCACATATAGAAACTCACATGTACTTTTTAGGACATGAAACAGTGAAGACTGACATATAATTATTTCCTTTTATTTTGCTTATTTTTCAGAGATTATAAACCATTTCTCTATGGCCAGAATTAAGTTGATCTGAAACTGAACCTTAGCTTTCATTAGACTGAGCTTATCTGTGATTAGCCCAACTTCCAATCTCCCATAGCAAGATTAACTATTTGACCTCATCGATATTAAGCTAGAATAAAGTCGGGTTATAGTTTCAAAGACTTTTAATTCCCCTTTTATTCAACTTAAGCAGAGCCTTAGAATTCAAGCCTCCCGAATGTGCAGAAGTTTGCAACTTCTCTCTGATTTCCACATCTTCTGCCACTGCCACTTTCCTGGCAAAATTTGTGGTGGGAAAATTTTTTCAGGTCAAACCACTTGTTTTTGGGATCTCTGTCTCTTTTGGATTCCAACCTGTCCCCAGCCCAAATTATTGTCTAAGAATCAGCTGATTTCTTTTCATTACTGCAATGTCTGTGTGCATATGTCAACCTAATTCTTCCATTCTCTCCACTCAAATTAGGAAACTGACTTATGGTATAGAAGCTGTCATGGTTTTCTGCTCACCTGTGAAACTTTCATTTCCTTCTGGAATTCAGTTTATCAGGGCTTTCTTTGTTCCTTGCTCTTTGCTAGCCCCATAGAAAATATTGTTTTTTATTTCTGTCTGTGGGTTTCTTGCATGTGGGTTTCATCAGGGTGAAGGTCCTTTGCATCTTTCTACATCTCAGCTGGCAGTAAAACGCCAAAATTATGTCTTTTATGCTCACCATTAAATCTCTAGTTATGGAAACAAAGAAATCTCTCTAAAATATATGTAGACCGTAAGTTTAAATAGAGTGAAGTTGAATCAAGTATGTGGAACAAATAAAGTGTGATATTCACAGTACACGGGAAAAAATAATAGATGGTAGTCCAAGACCAAAATATTGTTAAGGGTGTTTTTAACCAGGGTGTTGTCCTTGAAAAGTCAAGTGATGCTTGGTGGTAACATTCATGACCAGGCACTATTTCTAGATCAGAAAAAGTATGTAGTTAGGGGAATTCTCTCAGGTGACAACATTAGACAGATAAAAATTTAGGCCTTGAGAAAAATGGCAATAACTCTTGAATCCATCATCCTAATGAATGAAGACCATAAGGGAAACATTTCTTATGAAGAATATACCTGCCCAATGGCTCAAAGCTCTCCACTAACATGGCCTTTTTGATGAAAGGTTGTGTTATCCACAACTAGGTTGCTTTTCTTTGTTTTTTTGTTTTGCTTCAGTCCCAGATCCTCTGTATCTATCCCATTTACTTGGAAATCTGAAACTTTTAGGATCTTACCAATAGTTTGAGAGGTGATTGAGCCTGCACATGAAGTGCAAGTGTCCCCATGCTGTGTGGAAGGAAAATAGGTAAAGTCTAGGAATCAAGCCAAAGCTGGGATCTTGCCATCCACATGGAAAAAGAGTTAACCTATTAGAAGCAATGCATGGAATAATACTCTTTATTCCAAAACTTCTCAGGTTTCCTAATCTAGAAAGCATATGCAGATTAAAATGATAGAAGATATTCAGTCTTTCCATTACATATTATGCCCCACTATTTTTATTAAATTAAAAAGAAGTAATTTTTAAAAAATACTTGCTAGCAACAAATGGCATAGAATCTATCTGGATCCCATTAAGTACTGTTCAAGTGCCCCTTTATCTCCCACATACAGAGTGTGCCACATGTCCTAACCCCCAAAGGAAAGCTATGAATGACTCTGAGCCAGCCGGGCGTCAAATAGCCTTTATCAGGTCCATTCTCCAGGGGTGCCAATGATACTACTGTAATACTAAAATGCTTATATCAATAACATTGTATTGAAGTTGATGTTGCTATGCTGAAATTGGCATCATCTTATTGGCATCAAGCCTATTGGCCTAGCTCCTCTGTGGGCAATCATTATTGCATCTAAAGGATTTATTCAATGTCTGTTTCAGTGCATTTCTCTCCTGGACCTGCTTTTTAACATCTGACAATACATGATAAGCAGTAGTGGCAGCCAAAGACCCAGATAGTGAAATCAACTTTCCATAAGGATATGTGTATGTGGAGAAAAAAATATGTTTATTGCAAAGAGGCGATTGAATAGAATATTGTGAAAGAAATGAGGTCAAAGGAAATGTTCTCCTCTTTCAACAGGCCCAGAAAGTTTTCCCTGAGGTAGGAAGATGTCAGAAACTCTAAAGAAAGAAAAGATAGTATATGAAACATATGATGATTACGTGTGAGTTTCAAAGGTTATGTTTCACAAAATGTGTTCAACTGATGTAAAAGGGCAACTATATGATCTACAGAGAATGGAGAATAATTATTCCATTTTTATTGATTACCCCAACTGACTAATAGATCCCAAGTATACTTCAAGCAGACACATAGGTCCTTACTGCTTTATCATGAATTTACATAATGACTGGCTGGTGAGGGTAGATGTAAATAAGTTAATTTTAGACATAAAAGGTCATAATTGGATCCACTTCCACATAGACATTTTCTTTGCTTCTGACTCTTCAGTCATTATTTCATGTCATGCCTTTAGCTTTAGACACTGTGGACAGTCCTCTGTACTACTTAGGTCAACTCTTTCCTTGACACAAACCTTGTTCCCCCTATTTCATTGACAAAATATCAACTACTTTGTCTAAAGCTCTGATTTAATTTTCAAAAACATATAAGTCTAACAAAATAAGAATGACTTAGGGATAAATCTAACAAGATATGTAAAAGATCTATATATGAAAAACTATAAAACTCTGATATAGGAAATAAAAGATTTTTAAAAATTAAAATAAATGTCATGCTCATGGATTAGAAGACCCATTATTATTTAAATGTCAATTCTTCCCCTCTTGATCTGTAGAGTCAAAAAAACTCAATAAAAATTCCAGAAAGTTATTTTGTGAATATTGATAGGCTGTTTCTAACATGTATATACAGAAAGCCAAAAACCCAGATGAGTCAACACAATACTGAAGAAAAAGAACCAAAGTTGAAGAACTGGCACTACCCAACTTCCAGACTTAGTATAAAGCTATGGTAGTCAAGACAGCATGGTAGTGGGGGGCAAAAGAACACATAGATCAATAAAACAGAATAAAAATCCCAGAAAGAGATTTATACAAAAATAGGCTCTTCAATAAATGATAATGGAACAATTAAATGCAAAATAATGAATCCAGGTACAAACCTTACACTTTTCACAAAAATATCATTCAAAAATGGATTGCAGACCTAAAAGCAGAAAACTACAAAACTTTTAGAAAATAACAGGAGAAAATCTAGGTGATCTTAGGTTCAATGATAACTTTTTAGATACATTAAAGGCACAAACCATGAAAAAAGTTGGATTTTATTAAAATTAAAATTTTCAGTTTTTCAAAAAATACTTTTAAGAGAAAAAACTAGCCACAGACTAGGAGAAAATATTAGCAAAATTCATAGCTGATAAAAGGCTTGTTTCCAAAATATACAAATAATTCTTAAAACTAAACAATCAGAAAACAATCCAATTAAAAAATGGGCAAAAGATGTGAACAGACATTTCATTAAAGAAGATATACAGATGGCAAATAAATGTATGAAAAGAAGCCCCACATGTTATGTCATTAGGGAATTGCAAATTGAAACAATGAGATACTACTACATACTTATTAAAATGGCTAAGAAAGATTTTAAAAACTGCCAATACTAAATTCTTACAAGGATGTGAAGCCACAGAAATTCTTATTCATTGCTGGTGAGAATACAAAATAGTACAGCCACTTTGGAAGACAAAGCTAAATTTAGTCTCACCATACTAAGCAGCAATCATGCTCCTAACTATTTACCCAAATGAGTTGAAAACATATCTACACAAAAACCTGCACATAGGTACTTATTACAGTTTTATTTATAATTTCTACCAAAATGTTCTTCGATAGGTGAATAGATAAACAAACTGTGGCACATCCATAAAATGGAATTCATTCAATGATAAAAAGAAATGAGCTATCAAGGTTCAAAAAGTCATGAAAGAACCATAAATGTACATTGAATTTCTAGAATTGAAAGAATTGGCTTCTAGAATTGGCTTCTAGAACTGGCTTCTAGAATTGAAAGAAGCCAGTCTGACATGGCTACTTACTCTATGATCCAATTATATGATGTTCTGAAAAAGCCAAAACTACAGAGAACAAAAAGATCACTGGTTGTCAAGGGAAAGGAAAAACAAAGAGAGGAATAAATATATGAAGCACAGATAATTTTTAGCTTGGTGAAATTAGTCTGTATGGCACTGTAATAGTAGATACATAACATTATATGTTAGTCAGAATCTACAGTATGTTCCAGCACAGAGTGAACATTAATGTAAATCAATTTTTAAAAAAAATTTTAGGAAAAGGATCTCAAGAAATAATGAAAACTATGACAAGAAAATCTAACTTTATGAAACAAGGTTGGGAGACTAGATGCTGACCTAAGTAACTTTGGAAATGAATGTAGTTTGTAAGATTGAAGGCAACAAAAACTGTACATTAATGTACTCTAGTTGATAAAGTTGTTTCCCTTAGAGGTCTGGGTTAAAAATTCTCATTATATATACTGGAATTAACCAAGTAAATGGATGATAGATGGTGGAACCCAGGTTATTCACTTATATAATGGTAATTAGCAGAGAAGGAGGCTAAAATGATCCATGTGCTAGTGAATTTGAGTTGGAGACATGAGAAAAACACCATGTTTAACTTAATGTACAGATTTTTACATGTAGAAATATATATATATGTCTGGATATATACACATGTTAATACACACATGTATTTTTGTTCTGTTAGCTGAGAGGATCTAAAAGAAATAGTACCCTAGCAGCAACAAGCACACCTAGCACCTTGACCTTGTTTTCCCATTTTAAAACAGTTTCTAATACTGTTTTCCCATTTAAAAAAAGACTGTTTTCTTGGCAAAATGGCTGGTTCTAGGACTGGGACAGGAAATATACAAGATGAGCCTTGAACATCTCATAGTGTCAGACAGTAAGGAAGTTTTCAAAACACAAAACAGAATTAAAAAACACATTGATGGGGGTATGTCAAGAGGTCATTGGAGCCAACTGAAGAAGCTCCCAGTGGCTAAAGCTGGAACAATTTGTGCAAGAAAATAAATAAAGTAGTATTATAACTCAAAGTACAAAATAAATATCCATGCTATTTATAAATATCCTAATAAATATCCATGATATAATTATATAAATAAATGATTAAATAAATTAATAACTGGGGAAAAAGAGACAATCTCCCATGCAGAAGCCATACACACCATATACAAAAGTTAATTCAAAATAGATTATAAACCTAAAGGTTAAACATGAAACTATAAAACATCTGAAAAAAATAAGATATGTGTACAATCTTATGTTAGATAAAGGTTTCGTAAGACACAAAAATCACAAAGTATAAAAAAAATTGGATTTTATCAAAAGTAAATTTTGTTCTCTAAAAGACACTGTTACTAAATAAAATGGCAAGACACAAACTGAAACAATATTAACAAAATATGTATTTGATAAAGAAAATCTTTGATTGTATCCAAAATATGCAAAAACTACTAAACTCAAGAATACGACAAATAACCTGACTTAAAAATGGGCAAAAAATAATTTGAACAGATATTTCACCAAAGAAAGTACATAAATTGCAAATAAGAATCTGAACATATGTTCGACACCATTATTCATTACGAAAATTCAAATTAAACCCACAATTAGATACTGGTACACAACTTCTAGAAGGGCTAACATTAAACAGATTAAATTATCAAATGTTAGTGAGGTTGTGGAACAACTGCAATGCTCATATACTGCTGATAGGAATGTAAAACTATACAACCGCTTTGGGAAACAACTAGGCAGCTGCTTATAAAGTTGACATACATTTACCATATGACCCAACAATTCTACTCTTTGGTATTTACCCAAGTGAAATGAAAACACATCTGTCATTTGCTGTACAGGTTATTTCAACACCCGGGTATTAAGCCTAGTACCCATTAGTTATTTTTCTTCATTCTCTCCCTCCTCTCACCCTCCACCCTCCGAAAGGCCTGTGTGTGTTGTTCCCCACTATGTGCCCATGTGTTCTCATCATTTAACTCCCACTTATAAAATACCACATGTTCTTATAAGTGAGAACATGTATTTTGTTTTATGTTCCTTTGTTAGTTTGCTAAGGATAATGGCCTCCAGCTCCATCTAAGTCTCTGCAAAGGACATGATCTTGTTCTTTTTTATGGCTGTATAGTTTTCCACGGTGTATATGTACCACATTTTCTTTATCCAGTCTATTGTTGATAAGCCTTTCGGTTGATTCCATGTCTTTGCTATTGTGAACAGTGTTGCAATGAACATATGCATGCATGTGTCTTTATCATAGAATGACTTATATTCCTTTGGGTATATACCCAGTAATGGGATTGCTGGGTCAAATGATATTTATGTTTTTAGGTCTTTGAGGAATTACTACACTGTCTTCCACAGTGGCTGAACTAATTTAATAACAAACCTACACTTGTACCCCTGAACTTAAAAGTAAAAAAAAGAAAATATAATAAGAAAGAAGGAGATAAATACAGTCACTCAGAAATAACTGTTGTGAACATTTTTGGAATATCTATGAATCAATCATCTTTTTATCTATCTTGTATGTATGTTAATGAATCAATCTATATTTGAAATCATATAATGCAAACTGTTTTGAAATTTAATTTTAACTCTCCAGCACATTAAGTACATCTTTCTCAGCAAACTATTGCAAGGACAAAAAACCAAACACTGCATGTTCTCACTCATAGGTGGGAATTGAACAATGAGAACACTTGGACACAGGAAGGGGAACATCACACACCGGGGCCTATCGAGTGGTGGGGGGAGTGGGGAGGGATAGCATCAGGAGATATACCTAATGTAAATGATGAGTTAATGGGTGCAGCACACCAACATGGCACATGTATACATATGTAACAAACCTGCACGTTGTGCACGTGTACCCTAGAACTTAAAATATAAAAATAAATAAATAAATAAATAATATCTTTTATAGTTTTAAAGTTAGTTTTAAAAATACAGGAAAGCCCTTTGCATGTGTTCCTTTTGTACTTAAAAAGGGAGGGAAGAAGAAATAAAGAAAGATTGGGGGATGAACTGAAACTCCTCACTGAACAGGCTTCTGCCACTAAGCACTGCTTAGGAGATTTTTTAACAATCAGAGAAATTATTTTTAATTAGTTATATTTGTCCCATGTGGCTCACAGAAAAAAACGGTCAGTTAAAGTGAGAGATTTTGTAAATTTAACCCAGAAGAGAGTTGTTCGTATAACAAGGCCAAGCTTTTTATTTTGGAAGGAATAACATATAAACTTCAGTATTCTTGAGACTAAGTGGTCTTGAGAAGAAAATCAATTTTTTTGTGGCATGAAAATATATTTGCTCTTAGACTATTAAACAGCAAAACGAGTGACAGCCATTGCTATTGGAGACCTTGAACGAGATTTGAAATATCTATTTCCCAGTGTCCTCTAGTACTGTGGACGAGGGTTCCCTTCTCTTCCCTCAGAGCCCACTAAAACGGGGCTGCAGATCAGATTTTGATATCCAAATGCAACCTGAGGATGCAAAAGGAGGCAATTAGGTTTGCAACTTTATTTTAGAATGAATCAGAAGTGACAATGTGTCGATAGATCATGTAGTCAAACCCAGCAGGAAAGAGCCCTGCCCACAGAGCAGGGACAGTGTAAAACTTCATGGTGAACAAGGTGTTGCTCCAGGGAAGGGTGAAGAATTGGAGCTATTAATGAAACAAATGTATTGCGATCAGCTGTCATGGGTGCAGTTATTCATGTACCTTCCCCGTGCCAAATCCACTCACTCTCATTCTAAGACCAACAAATGTCTTTTCCAGGCATGGTCTTAGGCTCAAAGTCCTGACACAAATCATGACAGTTCCCTGGACAAAAACTTCTGGTAGCTCCCCAGTGTATTTAGAAGTGTGTACAATGCCCTTGACAATCTGGCCTCAACCTTCCTTCCCAACATCAATCCCTACACATGCTTAGCCTCCTCCCCAGGGCAACTGATGTCTAGCCTTCCTTTATTACTTACATCCCATATATATTCTGCTCTTTTGTGCTTTCATTCCTCACACTGGTTCTTCCCTCTGCTTTTACTCTTCTAGGGAAACAACAGCTCTTTTCTTTTTTTTTAAGTTTTAGGGTACATGTGCACAACATATGCATATGTAACAACAGCTCATTTCTATCACTAGACTGTAAGCTCCATAAAGGGAAGAAATAAAACTGATTCATATTTGCATCTTTAGCACCTAGCACAGGGCCTGGCACAGAATAAGTATCTAATGAACATCTGTTGAATAAACTAAAGCATTCAGTTATAAAAATTGAATCCTTTGCAGACAATTTAACTGGGACAAACTTCATAGAATTTCCTCCCTAGGTCAATCTAGCTCTGTCTGGAAGTGGAATCCTAACCTAAGTGTTGCTTAGTAAGAAATGGCATTCAATTCATAATTTATGCAACTAGATATAGGCCTTTTGCTCTAATATCATATATAATATATATATATGTGTGTGTGTGTGTGTATACACATACACACACAGACATTGTTTCTATTCATGGTCTATCCAAGAAGACTGAGAATCCAATTTATTAGAAGCCCCACTCTTTTCGGTTTGTGTTTCAGTGTACAAGGTTGGGGAAAGAAATGGGAAGACTTAAAACACAGTTATAACATGACAGAGGAAGAAAGGGAACAAAAGAATGTGTAGGGAATGATTAAGTGCTTCTGAATTTACACAGTGAAATATGGACAAGTTTAAATGTCTTTGCTGTTTGCTTCTTTTCAAACTGTGAGCAATTTCAAACACCCCATGCTGCTTCAAGATTAATTGAGTTCTACATGCTTTTAGCTTGCTTTGGGTACCAAGGAGAAAGGATTGCCACAGAATCTGTATTTGCCAGAGCAAAGAGAATATCTCATTAATGTGTATGATTAATAGCCATTTGTGGAGTGATTAATTGGTCATTTGACAATAAACTGAGCCTATGTGCCTGCTTTTGCTGGACTTCACATTTCATATCTAGAAGAAAAGGAGAGAAAATCTTGTTTTTCTCTGCTTCCTTCCTGCACCAAGACTGGAAAAATCCAAAGGCCTTTGCATATTCTGGTCTTGTCTGATTTCATCTGGTTTGTCTTTAAGAACAATGGCCCTGAAATGGAAGCTCTCTAGCATGATTGATGGCTTCTCTTTCTATCTGCAAGTTGGAAATTCAGAAAAGGATTTCTTCCCTCTAGGTCTTACTGCTTATTGGTACAAGAGTTATTTCCACTTTGCTGCAGAATTGATTTGCAACATTGGTGTATGAGTTTGTATATTTTTCTCACTGGCCCGTCACAAAGCATAAGTCAGCAAGTCTTCTGCAGTATGATGGATTATGTAGCCAGGAACCTCCTAGTAATTTTTCCATTAAAAGGATGAGCATATTGACATTAACTTTTTAGAACTGGAATCATCCAAATTCTGTACCATGACATTTTACAAACTATATTATTTAGTAGCACCAATTTTCCCCACATCCAATACTATCCATTGGACTTCAGAAAGATTCCTGTATTCCTGATTGCCCACTCTATAAAATAAAAACATTAGGAAAACACTGAGGAATCAATGGCAATAGGCCTAAGCTTTCATCCTGCTTTTTTCCAAATGAAACCATTTATTTAATTCAAAGGAGGAAAAGAATACACAGAAAAGGATGAATTCTTGCTTATCTAAACTGTTACAAAGAACCATTCATACCAGGATATACTGAATAATTCAATTACCAAAATGATAACAGGAGAAGAAAAATCAAACCATAAACTCCTGATTTCTAGTTTATTGTTTAAGAAAAAAACACTTAACCATAGAAATCATCATCTTCCCCTCTACTTGTTTCTTTCCTCTCCTCCATCGCTATATAATTTGGCGTAGGATGTGTGGGGCAGGGGGTTTATCACCTGAAGGCTTTTTTGGTACAAGATGGAATAAAACAATGGAATAAGGTAAATGTTTTAAAAAATGTAATTTGTTTGGGAGAGGCATCATAATGGTCAAAACAACAACAACTGGCTTTGGAATATGACAAAGCTGGGTTTGAATCTTGCCTTCGCCAGTTGCTAATTGTATCGTGTGAACAAGTAACAATCTCATTAAGCTTCAGTGTGCTTTTTGGTAAAATAGACATACTAGTAACCACCTCATAGATTGTGGTAAATATTATAAGATTAAGATTAAACCTTTATAAAGTAAATGTTTATAAAATGTATAAACAGTGGCTGACACATAACTAAAGTTCCCTAAGTAGATATTAGATACTGAATTCCATGTGTGTGCATGCACATGCTCATGTGTGTGTGTGTATGCAACACTTTTGGTACCATTTTTCACCATTTAGAGATGCAGCATGCCTCTACAGAACAGCTTCTTATACAACCATGTTGATATAGTTAAATCCAAGGGTCCAAGGGCTCTGGGCATATAGAGATCCCCTGAAGCAGATCTGCAGTCTCTGAACAAGCAAGACTTAAACTGATGAAAGTGAAAGAAAAAGTCTACTATTCAGAACATCCTATTACATAGACCTAATTTTAATTAGCACATTTCTAAAGAAGACTCAGACTAAGAAACACATCTTTTAGTAACTGACATGTTACTAAAAGGCTAACATGAAGGTCATATTAAGCTTTTTCCATGTTACCAGTACACACACACACACACACGTATCACAAGTTGTACTCAATAGACATGGCTACATTACTATTTCCCAAAACACTGGAGGGAAAGTGAGTGGCCACCTGGAGTGAAAAGTTTGAGAAGAGCTAATATCTTATCATTTTAAGACATACTTTCTTTTTACATTTAATGTCTTTGAAATCAGAGATGTCTTATAATCAATGGTGCGTCTTAGTTTAATTGGTAGCACTTTTTATTTCTTAATGGAACATAAAATATTAGTATGACTTATAATTGATGAAGTTTTAGATATGATGAAATATATTAAATTGTATGCATGAGTCAAGAGCAGACATTGCCACAAATTCTCAGGTGTTCTATTACGTGGCTTTTGGCCAACCACCTTCTATTTTATTAGTCAACATTTAAAAGCAAAAAAGCTGTTATGGATTTGGGTAGTAGAATATGCCTCAATTTAATAATGATTTAATTGGGGACAGTATTAGACAGGGTAACAACTTTCTTGAAGATGTAATAATAATTTCTACAACAATCTCCAAGAAATATGTATTATTATGCATACGTAATAATAGCCTCATCTTCTGAGATCAGCACAGTAAACTTAATAGGAATTAATAGACTGCTTCAATGTCACTTGGCAACTTCCATTACCAAATTTGCCATAAAACTAAATTATATATCTCCAAGAAAACTCAATCGATATCATATCCAAGTCACGCTGTTATTTTATGTAACTTCAAGTGAGCAATAAATATCCTTTGATTTTTTGATTCACTCTAAGTGTCTGAATTCAAGTGAAATATTGCAGGTTAAGCAACTAGTTGACAATCCTCCCTTTTATTCTTAAGATTTCCTAAACTTCTGAATTCAAGCCCCCTAGGATTATTTTTAAACTTAATGAATTTTTAATGTAATTCTTATTTTTTTCAACTAATGCAAATGGCATAATGACAAGATCACATGGATTATTTATAAATTGATAAGAATATAAGCTTTATCTTTGGCATGAATGATTCCTGCTTTAAGAAAACATTTTGCAGCAGTAAAGATTTTATAATAATGAAACAAGTTACTAAACAAAGATTATCTTTTCTTTCATATAGAATTTATCCTTTATATCTATTACTTAGGATTTGTCTACCTACAGATAAGAAGAAAAAGTGAGTTTTAAGTCTCCAGCTAAATCATTACTGTGTTTTAATCCAATCATAGATATCCAAAAAATCTCTAGTAAGTAGAACTTTCACAAAACAAAGAATAAAAATGTCCTTCCTGAATCATGCAACTTAAATCAAAGTTGGGAAAATCAAATGGATTTCAAATTAATAATATATTACACTGCCTCTTAAATATGTTTAGACAGTGTAATACATTCACTAGTATACCAGTAGACTAGTAATATATACTATGTAACTTATTAAATAGGGAGAAAACAAAGACTCTTGTGTTAAGCTATAAAGCAACGGTAAGCACAGTAACCCAATTCTAGCCTCATATTTAAAAGACTTTAATAATAATGAAAGTAGCAGGATGAATGGAATTAAATTATATGCAACTAATAGCAAGATTTTCCAAATGTCTAAAATTAAGACCAAATTCACAAAATTCCAGATTAATTTAAAATTTGCATAAATATCTACAATGGACTTGAGTTCTGCAATTATTCTGTGGAATATAACTCAAGTATTCACTTAGAAGTTTTCATATTTAAAATCGCTAGAGTGGCATTTCCAAATGTGCTATACTATTTCTGGATTATATTTTCAGGGTGTGTTTCCGTGTATACATATGTGTGTGCATGTGGGTGCATGTGTGTTAGCTACATTAACAATGTGGCGATAACAAAGCTTTATCCATTACTCAAAACTCACTTGATTTCCCACCCAACCGTGAGAATATGACAAATGATGGAAGCCCAGTCAATGACTTGCTGTCTGTTTTAAGTTAGTACTCTTCTCTTGGCTCAATTGCTGTCTCATGTATGATATTATCCAAATTAGTTAGTTTTAACCTTTTTTGGATTCATACTCTTCTTTGAAATTATAATTAAAACAAGAAAATTTTCCTTTCAAAAATGTCCGTAAATTCACATGGACTAAATCCCTATCCAATTTCAACGGATTTGTAGCATTTAACATAATGGAATAGGCAGATGAAATGGGAGAGATGAGAGTCTGTGGCACATGGATGGTGTATGTCCTCCATCTGATTTTCACCATGGGACAATGTATGTCTACTGTTGGGTTTTTTGTTGTTTTGTTTTGTTTTTGTGTTTTTCGTGGGTTTTTTGTTTGTTTGTTTTGCTTTAAAAGAAGCTAGAGCTTAAGATCATTATGTGAAATCTGCAGATTTTTGATATTGACAACTAATTTTTTAAAAACATAGAATAAGACAACCATATTTAGAAACTCAGTATAACCAGTGAGTCTTCAGGTGTGTATAACTTCTGCCCAGAGACCCCCATCTTAAGACTCCTTATCAAAGCAGTAGAATTGCTGCAATCATTCCTAGAAGAGCTACTGCTACTTGTTTTGAAGAAAGGGAGGAATTGACAGCAATAGGTTTTAATGCAGTAACTTCAAGGTGTTATTTAAGAATGCCTCTAATCAAGGAAAGAATCCTCTCATAATCTCAAATACACAATCCAATATTTCTGATATGGGCTATTCTCATGGATTCCCTCATCCTACCTTAAATACCTTCCAAGTTCGCAGGGTACACGTGCGATACATGTTCATTTAGGGTCCATTATTTCCAGGCATTGTGCTAGGCATTGGAGATACAATGATGACAAACACACTTTCTCCCTTGTAGGCAACCACATTCTAGTAGGGTTAGAGATGTATAAAGAATTTATTGTATAATGTATGTGGTATTATAATAGATTATATATCAAGACACAATAGAAATAGGAAAGAGAGAGAGGGCACGTCTACATAGGGACTCACAAGAGATTTCACACAAGAGCAAGTCCATGGGAAGAAGTCACCAAGCAGGAAGGGGAAGAATTACATTCTAGATAGAAGAAGGAACATGTGCAATAGCAAAAAAGAGGGAAACGGCATAGACCAATACAGTGCTTTCGAAAGCAGTAGGGAGCTTTTTCCGGCTAGAGTGAAGATGTAAGATTGTTGCTGAAGAGATGGATGGGGCTTTGAAGGAAGAAGTCACCAAGCAGGAAGGGGAAGAATTACATTCTAGATAGAAGAAGGAACATGTGCAATAGCAAAAAAGAGGGAAACGGCATAGACCAATACAGTGCTTTCGAAAGCAGTAGGGAGCTTTTTCCGGCTAGAGTGAAGATGTAAGATTGTTGCTGAAGAGATGGATGGGGCTTTGAAGGAAGAAGTCACCAAGCAGGAAGGGGAAGAATTACATTCTAGATAGAAGAAGGAACATGTGCAATAGCAAAAAAGAGGGAAACGGCATAGACCAATACAGTGCTTTCGAAAGCAGTAGGGAGCTTTTTCCGGCTAGAGTGAAGATGTAAGATTGTTGCTGAAGAGATGGATGGGGCTTTGAATACTCTGCATACCATCCTAAGGAGTTGAATTTTTCTTGCTCAAGATGGCTATAAGTAGGGTAGTGAACTGGTGACTTAAAGATACTTAAATCTGACTCTGAATGTCCCATCTCATACTGGCAGGTAGGCACACCCGGTCTCATCCTAGACCATCCCCCACTCAGGGTTGCACATTTGTTTACATAGAAATGGGCACAGGGAGCTTGACTCCACATACTATGAGGTTTTATTTCCTGGAGACTACTTTCTAGCTGGTGGAACCAAAAAAAAAAAAAAAAAAAAAAAAAAGCAGCAAACTGTATTTTTACATTAAACAAAATTAAAGGAAGAAAAAGAAAGAAAAGTAAAAACAGGTATATTTGCAGTTTGATATATTCCAGTGTAGTAGGACTCATTGACACTGGAGCTGTCAGTGAGGAAAGAAAGGACTAAGTTAACCTAGTCCACATAGAGAGACATTTGAAACAAAACTCAAAACCTGGTCTTATATAGAGAGAGACACAAGAACCTGAACTCCTTCACTCTGTCTGATTACTTCTGCAATAACTTGCTAGTTTTATTTAGGAATCTCTCTAGCTGGGAATGAAGTCTCTTACATCCGTCAAGTACTGGCACTATATAAATGAAATAGCATTATAAAACAACAGACAGATATCTACACCTATGCATATTAATGATGTACTAACATTTCACTGTGGTTCCGAATTCGTAATGAGCTTTCTGCCTCTGCCAAGTGCACAGTGGCACAGTATTGGTAACGTGTGTGCAATCACACCTTTAAAATAAATGCAGTCCATTAATCAAATATGACCCACAGTAGCAGAGGAAAGAAATCCTGAAAATGTGATTTTTATTTTATTGCTTGCCCCTCCATGCAAGTTTTGGCTCCCTGCCGGCTGCTGATGGAGAGCCATTCCTTGTGACAAGGGGCCTGGAGCTGATTGTAAGGGAACCTGCTGTGTTCCTTTAGTGTACGTTTAAAAAAAAAAAAAAAAAGAACACAGCATTTTTTTTTCTAGGTGGAAATGTGCTGGTAATGCTTGCTTTTTTGGCAACTTTTTATTGATACATAATAATTGTATATATTTTATATTTACCAAGTACATGTGATATTTTAAAAGTCAAAGTATTTCAGACTCTTTCTTCTGTGCACCTAAGCCGTGTAATTAGTAATAGAGCCCAAGTCCTGGTCACAGAGGATCTGTGTTGCAGGGTAAAAGAGAAGAGAGATCAAGGCCACTCCTCAAGTCTTATTTGCACCTAAAAACCTAAGGATTGTTCCCTCCTTCATCCCATCCTACCTCCTCCCTTGACAGGTCTTGCTTTTCTGCTGCCTTTCCCCAAAACATAGTCTCCTCCATGATTTTTATCTCTATGAAAGGGCAGTAGCCACTTCAGAACCCCGCAGACTATTGCCTGTAAAATCATATCTGGTTGATATCTAGGCTGGAGTTCAGCATAAACCTTAGGCTATTAGGAGGGAAATTATAGCCTCATTAAAAGAACAATTGCACAGGTCTAAGAGGAAAAATGCATAATGACATAAACCTAATCTTTCTTTCCAACTACTCGCTTTGGTTTTATTCTAAGAAATGGAGTAGCAGTTGACAATTAACATAATAATTAATCTAACATAATTATATAATAAAATATATAGGTTATATATAGTATACAGTATATACTATGTTTATATACAAGTATATATTATATATCTTAATTTGCATTTCTGATTACATGAATGATAATAAGCATTCTTTCATGTATTTAGCCCCATTTGGATTTCCTTTTCTGTGAACTGTGAATGTTCACATCATTTGTCCATTTTTTTCTTGTGTTTTCACCTTTCTTACTGTTTTGTAGGCATTCTTCATTTACTAGGGCACTTAGTCCTTTGTAATATGAGTTGTGAATTTTCCCTCAGTTTATTGTTCTTATGACTTCACATATGTCTTTTGCCACAAGTAAGTTTTTATGTATTCAAATCTCTCAATGGATCAAATCTCTCAATCTATAGCATCTGGATTTTGAGTCATAGTGAGGAAGTTCTTCATTAAGTCAAATTATGATTCTCTCATTTCGTCTGGTACTTATATGTTTTATGTTTCACAGTGAAGTAATTGATTGGTTTAGAATTTGTAGTGGTAAGTGACATAAGATATAGATCCAAATTTCTTTTCAAATGTCCATCCTGTTAATGAAAAAACCAAGCTCTGTAAAATATTTTAAACAAGTCTATTACGAGCCAATATGAGTGACAGTAGCTTGTAGAAAACCTTATGCTATTTTTTATTGATACATAATAATTGTATATATTTTATATTTATCAAGTACATGTGATATTTTAAAAGTCAAAGTATTTCAGACTCTTTCTTCTGTGCACCTAAGCCATGTAATTAGTAATAGAGCCCAAGTCCTGGTCACAGAGGATCTGTGTTGCAAGATAAAAGAGAAGAGAGATCAAGACCAGCCTTATGTATCAAACCCAAGAAGCCTTAACTAAGTGGTCCCAAGGCAGTTAGGTCGTAACTCTGTTTTATACATTTTAGTGAAGCAGAAGTTACAGACAAAGTCATAAATCAACACACAGAAATTATATATTGGTTTGGCCCCAAAAGGTGAGATATCTTGAAGTGGGGACTTACAGGTCATAGGTGAGTTCAGAGACTCTTTAATTTGCGATTGGTTAAAGGAGTAAAGCTTTTTCTAAAAATCTAGAGTCAGCAGAAAGGAATTTTTAAGATAAGGAAGGCTGTGAACCAATACATTGGGTCAAAGCGACCTGTAAGTGTGTATGATTTCACCCTTGCCTGGCATGGCCTTAGGTCCCGTTTTTAATTTGGTATCTCAGAGTCACAAAGAGTCTGTTTTGTTAGTCTTATGATCTCTATTCTAACATTAATGCTAGTCAGTTGTTGTGTCTAAACTCCAAAAAGGAGGGTGTATAATGAGATGTGTCCGATCTCTTGTTTCAGGACTTTTCCTTAGTTCAGCTAAAAACAGTGTTCTTTGTCCCACGGCCATAAAAATTCAGACTCACAGACAATTTAAATGTAACACAGGGTTTTATTGGGTAAAAAATAAGAAAAGGGGGAAACAAGGACTCCCACAAGGCTGAAGTCACTCTGCTGGAGTGCTTCCTGCTCAGTTGTTCGAATCCCAGGTTCCACACAAGGAGAGGAGGGGCCAGGCTCCTCCCTGCTGCAAACAGCGTGAACTTCCCAAAACTCCACCCTGATGCTCATTTCTCCCAGTGCACAGGCTGGCTGGAGTTTCTCTGTGGGCCCCCTCCCACCTGGCTGTCTCATTCCCCCCTCTAAAGAAGTATATCTAACTGCTGCTAGATTAAAGATAAGGATGAAGACCGATCTAAACCGCTTCCTGCTGACAGGGGGCGCTGTTTTGGGGGAAACGGCAGTCAGAGCTCCCTCGGAGGCCTATCTAAGTGGCCTCAGCAAAAGGGACCATTGTCAGAGACTCCAGCTGCATGACCATTTGGAGTCTGATGGCCTGAAAACAAGAACAGAAAAACTGGGTTACTAGAAAACATGTATCAAATCGAAACAAGCGGGAGGTAAGGACAGCTCAAAAATTATGAGGCCTTTTACCAGTTTGCATAGGGTGAGGGAGGCCGAAATCCTGACTGGTAAAAAAATCTTTACCCTTTTGTCAGATGTTGGGCTTCTGGGTTCCCTTCCAGTGAGCCCAATCCTAAACCAACCAGTTTAAGGTTTTGGAAATTAACTTTTTCCAGGTTGGAGGATGCATCTGAGGGGAGTGTCTCATAGTACAGAGACACAATTACCTATTGATGAAGAGAGAATCGAGGAGGAAAAAGGAAAAAAGAAGGTGTTTTTTCAAAGGAGTCCCAGTGGTTCAGGATGCATTCGAAAGGGGTACAGACTGAAGATGAATGGCTACCCTACTAGAAAGAGGGGAACAGGTGTCCCTCATTTCCTTCTCTTCCTAGCAGATACCCAGGGTAAGTGAGCGAGAGAAGGAAGAGCGTCCCCTTTCTCTCTTCCATCCTTGCATCCCTGAGTCCCGGTGACCTTGGCAGGTCCTGCCATGAGTGTAAAAGCAGCTTGCACCCATGACACAGGGAGGGCCTAGAGAATAGGAATTATCTGCTCTCACCTATGCCTCTATCCCCCCTACTGTCAGTAGCCTTGGAGTTCCCTAGACCTCATTTATGCCACGGATATTAACGTGGCCTTTATTCATAAAACAGGAAGCTTGGGGTTGGCTTAATCGGCAGGAATCAGCCAGGCTCACCTGTGCTGTGCCTTTTAACGTCTGTTGTCATTTGCCTCTGGATCCCTCAGATCCAGTTTTCCTTCCTAGAGCTTTGACCCGAAGCTTAGAATAAAGTTTGGGACAAAAATATGTCTCAGGGGGTTGCATGGACTCCTTATCATAAGCCAAATGCTAAGATGAAACTGTGGAACTGAGTCCTTCTCCAACAAGGGAGAGAAAAGGATGTCTTTTGATACATCCAGATAACTGGTGGCTACAGTTATGCTTGTTAGGATTTGGGTGCATGGTGCTTGGCTTTGGTTAGTTTTCTTGGTCCTACTTTCCCCAGAAGGAAACCTCTGGGTGATGGGCATTCTATGTATTCCCTATTTATTCCATCACCTGGCAGGATTTGCAGGATAATTGCTCAGAACTAGAATATTGATCCAGATTTCTATATTACCCATCCCTTTTGTTCTTTCTGAGCTGCAGCAGAAGATTTCTAGTTGATTCACAGGAACAAGCAGGGTTAGTCTAAAATGTAGGCAAAAACTTTAAAACAACTAGTGAATATAGAATTTAATAACGAATATATGATAAGTTTTGAAACAAGATTTCTCTCTCTCTGCAGTCCTCATGTTTGTTAAAAAAAAAATCATCATGGGACTGAGTGGTTTGCAAAATAGACTTTAGTCTTATAATTGGTCTGATTATTTGCATAAAGTGTAGCAAGAATAACTATTTCTACATAGGCCTTTTGGATTGTCTTTGATGGAAGTCTGTTCCACAAGGAATCTCAGATAAGACCTTTTAAAGCCAAGCCTAACCATGGGTTTATCCTCAAATACCTGTGAGTTAGGTAATCCTCTCCTCCTAAGGTCCCATAGTAAACTTGGAGCTCCTTGATCTGTTAGAACGTGACATTCTTTACTGACCACAGGTCAGGAACCCTGTACAGGAACTGTGTAGACAAGGGTATGAGGCTACTTTCCCCACTGGGCTTTTATTGGCTCCGCATGTCAAGATTGACTCGTTTAAGGGAAGCATACCCTTCCAGTCAAAGCCTTGATAAAATTACCAGTTTCTCCAATTGTGTCCTGTTGCAAAAGAAAAATTGATTCTTATTGCAGTGACACAAACAACTATATTGCCATAAGAATACTCACAGATAGTTTCCAAATTCTAGAGGAATCAGGCAGAGAGAAACAAATATGCTCCAAATTTTGATCACAGGAGTGTATACCTTACTTAATTATTAAAGGCTGTAAATAGTTCAAAATAAGTTTCCTTGACGCTGAAAAACCAAACAAGGATCAGCAATGTACCAAGCAAAAGTAAAAAAGATTTGCTGCAGCTTCCTGAGTTCAGTCCATTTAGTTAACTCTGGTTTTGCTTGATATTCATGAACATTTCAGCTCTTTGTGAGTCCTGTACATATTCCTTCATTCCAATGTTAACAATCTCTAAAGTTATCAGAAGCCTGTATTTGAGAGCACCTGTTAAAGTCCTATAGTTCATTATAAACCAGCTTTGAAAAAGATTAAAACAAGACAACAATTGTCTGTGAATAGCAAAATATCTAGGGTAGTTACAGTAAGAAACAAGATTGACAGAGAAGTTTGGTTATCTCCATGGTTTACGATAACTTAACATAACAACCTTAATTATGATTCACAGCATATACTTAGACATTAGAATTTTGGAAATCCCATACAATTGTGGAACATATATTAGCATTATTCACCAAGACATAACCTGAAGAAGATTGAGCATCATTTTGACAATCCCACATTCCTAAACATGTCAAATAATCTTGTTTACCTCTCTTTTATGGACACTTCAGGGGCCCTCTGATGTATTCAAAAATCCAGGTTCCAGGGAAGACAATTTTGAAACTTAAGTTTGATTTGGGGAAGCCTTATAAATATGTTTAAAGCAGTTGATACTATGAAATAAAATTCCAGATGACCATATGTTATTTATTTTGCCAGAAAGATGACTCAGAAATTTGAAAGAGGCAAAACCTTTTATAACCCTTTATAAATTTTGCCAAAGAGCAGATTAGCATTTTGAGAATACCTTGTTATGCTTTTATTTTAATGCTCAATTTACAGAAAAACCATAATACCCTTCCAAATTTAGTCAATATGTTCACATAGAGAACCTCTTCTGCAAGACTAATTTTGACAATTTTTCCACCACTTCTTTGAACCTTCAACTTTTTCCTATCTAGTTTAAAACAATCCTTAAGCTCTAGGCAAAAGTTTACACTTCCATGCCTTCTTATAACCTTTCACTAAAAAACATATTTCACTGTTTTTACATACCTCGCATGTAAATCTATTTTCAGCAGTCTCAATTACATGTTATAATGATAACTCCTAGAAATTTTTAACTTTAAGGTAAAACTTGGTAAGTTCCTTTAATTGTGTACTAACTGCAGCCAGGTTTGCCTTCTTAGTTAAGAGTGTGGTTAGTTCCGTATGTCCCCAGGCCTTACAAGTTGTGAAGCCAGCAAGTCAAATAGTTCTCAAAACCCAAAAAGCAGTTTGTAACCTCAAAACACTTAGCAAACTTTGCATCTGACCTGCATTTTACTAATGGTCTTTAGGGCTGTTTTTACTTCTCAAAGATTAAAGTCATGTGAACTGAAAGGTACCACAGCTTTTACCTTCCCTTTAAAAAACACTTGATCCAAGTGCTTGTCTTTCTTCAGGCCAAATTAATTAGAGCTCTTTTTAAAGATATTACACACAATACACACACAGACAGACAGAAGCAATACACACACAGACAGGCAGAAGAAAACGCAATCCCCACAAGATCCTTTTTCACAACCAAAGCTTTAGAGAGTACAAGCAGTGATAGCTGGGGGACCTAGCCTAGTGAAAACATCTTCTAAGAGGAAAATAAAAACTTTAAAGGTTAACTGCTGTGGGGTTGATAAGGAGAAGAAAAAACAGTTAAAAAAAAATGCCTGGGGAAGAACCTCTTATTTTATGCAACTGGTTCCTTCACCAGGAGAAAAGCTTAATTACTGTTGATGGAGTAAAGCCCCTTGGCTGGGGAAGGGGAAGCCTCTGGTGGTGTGTGGTGGAAACCACCAGCCAGCTGGTTGTGTGGGACCCTTAGACCACGTGTCCCAGCCCTGACAGGGAGGGGAGAGTGGTGTGGAGCTGCTGCTCGCCCGTCGGTCCTGAAAAAGGAAGGAAAAGACCATGAAAAGCTCCGGGAGTGATGGAGGGTGTGGGCATAGTTTCCCCCACCCTCAGAAGTCCAAGGATGAAAAGACTTAGAAGCAACAGTGAGAGGTTTTGAGTCCCCATTTCACTTACCACCTCTTGAGCCCCACATTGGGTGCCAAAAATGTTGCAGGACTTTTCCTTAGTTCAGCTAAAAATGGGGTTCTTTGTCCCACAGCCATGAAAATTCAGGCTCACAATTTAAATGGTGAGTAAGACAGGGTTTTATTGGGTAAAAAGGAAGAAAAGGGGGAAACAGGGACTTTCACCAGGACAGTGTCCCTCTGCTAGAGCACTTCCTGCTCGGTCATTGGGATCCCAGGTTCCACGTAGGAAAAGAAGGAGCCAGGCTCCTCCCTGCTTCAAATGGCGGGAACTTACCCAGGCTCTGCCCCGGTGTGCATTCCTCCCAGTGCACACGCTGGCTGGAGTTTCTTTGGAGACCCCCTCCCACCTTGCTGTCTCACTCTCATCCCATCACAGCCAAGAACTCAGTGTTTCAGGTTTCTCAGGGGTCCCCTTGGCCAAGATAGGGTCCGCTCAGTCAGCTGGAAGGCTTAGGATTTTATTTGTAGTTTACTAGCCAAAACATGTATTGAGAGCACCTTTTTTCATCCTTGTATTTGAGATGTCACCATTTTCATATATTATTGCTATATGCATTTCTGTCTAGGACTTTCCATTCAATTTTATTGGCTGGTTTTATTTTGTTCTGTTTTGTTTTCACAGTCCAATAGTACACTCTTTAAATTTTGAGACTTTCTAATATATGTTAATATTGGTATGATATTTTTTCTCAGTACTTATTTTTTAAGAGTATTCCTGGAATTGTTTTATCTTCCCATGTGACACTTAGGATCATCTTATTCAGCTCCCTCCTTCTGCCCCATCCTCAAAAAAAAGCAGCTGTGGCATTTTTATTATAATCAAGAGTGTGTTAATTTGTAAAATAGAGAGTATTATCATCTTTATAATGTTAAACATTCTTATATAAAAATATAGTATGCATTTTCATGTATTTGGATCTTGTACATTTTAAGAGTGTTTTAGAGTTTTCTTAGGTCTTACATATTTCCTGTTTAGCCTAGATAGTTTTATCTTTTTTAGCGCTATTGTAAGTGGGAAGGTATTTTTTTAATCACATCTTCTAACTAGTGGTTCTTTTTATATTTGATTACTATATGTTAATTTTATGGCTGTTTTGATTGTTTAATGGTTTTAAATTAATTCTCTAGGGTTTTACATTAAACAATCAACTATTTGAAAATAAGATGCATTTTTCCTGCCACTTTCCAATTTTTATACTGCTTATTTCTACTGTCTAATCACATTGGCTTATACTTCCAGTACAATGTTAAAGAACAGTGGCTATAGCAAGCATGTTTCTCTTGTTCTTTAATGGGAATGTTTCTTATAATTTCTCAATAAGTAATGTGTTTGCTTTGGGGATGTTATAGCATAAATGTTGAAAAAGAATTTAGCAAAATTTAATATTCATTCTTGATAAAATACTCAATAAAAGAAAAATCACTATTTTTATCATATGATGCACTATATTTCTCTTCTGGGTTCTGATAACCACTCACATTCCTCATCCCTTTGGGCCTAACTGGAGCATTAGTTCTCCTGTTACCAGCCAATTGTTGGATAAGCTGCACTATTCCTGGTGGTCCCTTACGCCCTGCACACACATTTATAAATAGCTCCTTTATTAAACCTTCTTAGATACCCTAATATGAGTATGCCATCGCTGTCCTGTTGGGACTACAACTGATGCAGACATTTTCTCTTGATGTCCATATTCTTTAATAGTGCAAGCCAGAGCCCTTCAAAGAGCCCATCTTCAGCAAGATAAGAAGAATGCACCAGAATGAAAATCCATGTACTATTCCCATCATTGAGAAAGTCTTAGTTTAAAAAAAAATTAACTGGACTGAACGGCATGTTTAGTGACATACTTGATTTACATTCCTTATGTAACATAGTTACATAAGAATTTACATAACAGGATTTACATTCCTGTCACTAACCAGTTACAATGCTGGCTATAAGCATGGATTGGCTGCTGTCCGAAGGACCACACTTTCAGTAGTATGGGTACAAACAGCATCAGATTTGCTGATCTTCAAAGATTTGAAAGACTTCTCCTGTGAAAACATTAGAACCTAATAATGCTTTGGAGAAGCTCTTTGACAGCTTTATCTGTTTATCTGTCCTTCAACAGAATCCAGTTTGTTTAGATTTCCTGTCTCTTCTATATTTAGTTTTTATTTTGTCATACTGTGCTTTTTTTCCCTGAAGTATAATTTATGTACAGAAAAAAACTGCGTAGTTCTAGTTTTGACTAATGTATTCACCTATAACGAGTGCTTGTAATCAAAATATAGAACATTTTTCACCCCCAAAAGTTTCCTCGTACCTCTTGACAGTCAATCCAAACTCTCCCCCGGGCAACCATTGATTTCTATCACTACAGAATTTTTGTATATTCTTTAATTTGTATAAATGAAATCATATAGTAAGGCTCATACACTTTTGTATCTGACTTTTTTTGTTTGGCATGCTTTGGAGTCTGTTGGTTTTTCATTTTTCTCGAAAATTTTACATGTTATTGACAGATATTGAAATTTACCAGCACAAAGTTGAGCAATGTCTTTTCTTAAGATTCTTTATTTAACCATTTTTTTCTGTTTATTTATCCCTATTGCTTCTTATATTATTATTCTCCTCTCTATCTCTATGATTTTCTTCTTCAGATTTGATTTACAGACCATTAATAGATTAAACTCTCCAGGAAATCAGCTGTGATCAAGTTACTCTTCAGTTAAACTCCTTCACATTTTCCAATTGCCTATGGAATGAATTCCAAAGTTCTTACCCTGTCATCCAAATCTCTGCACTCTATGGTCCAACTTAACCTTTCCTGCTTCTCTTCTCAAGACTCCACCGAGAATTTTATATACTTTGATTTGCCCTTAGTTGAAAAAAGCATTGGAACCAATGATGAATTAATTGTAGAAAATTTGATGAGGATATTAGCCTTTACATCTTTCATTGTCCCCCATATAAATATTCACATAAATAAATATTCTTTATGAATTAGCATGTTTTCTTCAAATGTGCAATGAGATCTATGGAATTTACCAGGTTTCCTTTTCATTTGGTCATGGAAATTTGAAAGTCATATTCCAACCTGGAGACTGTGTAGGATTTAGAAACCCTATTTTTCTTCTCTTCAACCTTCTGTGTGTTGACCTTTTATTATCATTTGCATATTTTAATCTCTCATGTATCTGATTGTTTTCCTTTTTTATAACTATCTTTAACAATCTCCACAAATGGTCTATATCCCTTATACAGTAAAATGAAAATGCATAAAATTATCAAATTTTAGTCTGAATGTACATATTTTAAACTTTCAAATCCCTGTGCCTTTTTTCTGATTTTTTTTCTGAACCTGGACTATTTCCACCCCACTACCACCACCCCATCACCTAAAATATTTTACTGTTTGTACTCCAATGATCAAACTTCTACTTTTCCTTTTTATATTCACCTTGAATGTTGGCCTTTGCATAAAATTTTTCTCATCTCCACTGGGTGAATGCAACTTGTGTAACATTCACCTCTTGTTGAACTTGTCTTACTCCATGCTTCTCCACGTGTTCGCTTTTGTCTCAGGCTGATGTCAAGATGCCTGCAGCAGTACCATGCATCACATCCAGTGCTGGGAACATGCCAGTAAAAAAGGGATCCATTCTCCCTTTTGCTAGGTGGCAAGGTAACTTTCCCTAGAAGCTTTCCCTTACCATCATTATTGGCTACAGTTGACTGCATAACCATTCCTAAATAATGCGCAGGAGGGGATAATGAGATTCCCAGGATTGGCTTAGACTAATCAGTTTAAATTCTCAGAAGCTGGGCATGAGGTCAGTTTCCCCTGAAGCCCATAATTGTGTGGAGAATGGCAGATACTAAATAAAATCAAAAATCAGTGAGGAAGGAAAATAGAGGGGAATATATATTGGGTTAATCAATGGTGTATTCTGTAATTGTGACTTTTCCCTCCCAGAATCCTTATATTTTGATTGTACTTTTTGCAATTCACCTAACACTTTCTTGTATTTTAGTTATCTGTGTACTTATTTTATTTCTACTGCCTGCCAAAATTAAGTTCTCTGATAATAGAAACTCACTAAGTGCCCCACTCAGCAACCTGAAGAGTGGCTTGCTGTATTAGGTGTTCAATCAATAAGTATATGTTTAACTAAATTCCTTGTTTTCCTCCTGGACAGCATGGGTAAATGACCTGTGTCTCCATTGATGTGTGTCTGCAGCAGGTACTTTTGTGTAGTTTCATGTTTTGGTTTGGGTGTCTGTCTCCTATTAATTACCACCCACTAGCCCACACCAATAAAGATGTTACTATAAACTTGGGTTTATTAAGTCCTGTGCTTTGATTTCCCTGTAGTGAAAATGAATCCCCTATTCATGAACATTCTCGCACCTGGTTCCCCTTCTGACCCATTTTTAGAATGGCTCTCAAGGGCTAGGTGCAAACTGAGACCAAAGGACAAAGCTTTTCTCTGTGCAAAGGTGACTGGCTAACACCTGGATCCACCTTGTGGCCCAGGCCTCATTAGCACCGTATTCTAATCCTGCAGAGAACTCCCAGCCAGACTTCCAAGAGCAGCAAGGACAGCAAGCACTCTGTGTCCTACCGTGGCCAGACCCAGCCAGAAGGGGCCAAGAACATCTGGTAGGATTCTGCACCATAGGGTGGCTGCAAAATATTCAATGTTTAAAGAAAGGAATACCCCCAACCTCACCAGGCCCCAGAGATACGGCATTTGAAGAAAGATGTCTCCTTGCTCAAAGCTGCTCTCTTCTCCTCAACCCTAGCAGTAACAGTAAAACTTCAAATAATCTCAGTGGCTCTTTCCTCCCACAGCATGAATACAATCTGAGTATAGTCAGATTATTGTCTCCAGGATCCAATGAAATACTTTATTTATTTCAACTAGAAATCATCCTAATCAGCTCCTTTGAAAAGGTATACCCTCTAATACATAAACAGGACTTCTCTATCATGGAAGAAAAGATACACTGTGAGACAAATTTAAAAGTTCCTAAATTGCTGAGAAGCAAGCCTCACCAAATTTCCAGCAACTGCTCTAATAAAAATACCACCTTCAGGACAGTGGGGTGCTTTTAAGCATTAGTATCTGACCAGCTGGTAAAGGGAGAAAACTGAAAAGCTGGATCTACTGGCTGGAGATCAGAACTGGCTCTCGATGAAACAAGTAACAGCAGCCAGACTAAGTGGGAACAATTTCTAGAGTCAGACATCAGCTGAATGTCCTGGTGCTTTACCTTGGGGGGAAATGGGATTTAAAGGGGGTGAGCACTGCAATGAGACTACGAAGGCTCACTCTAGAGAACTGGACTGACAGGGGTTAAATGGATATTTCATTTTCAGTTTTTTCAAAGCCAATATTAGGAAAAGTAATCCTAGTCTCTCTCTTTTCCCTCAAGCTCCCCTCTCTTTCTAATATCTCAGCTTTTTAAAATTATTGTTACAAACCACCCCTGGACACCACAGAGCAGAAACACATAAGTAAACTCTAAAAATAGTGAGTACTCACATACTGCTTACCATGTGCTAGGCACAGTTCAAAATGTTATATGACTACTAATCCATTCAGTGATCATATTAACCCTTTGAGATAGGTACCATTTAGGGATCTAATTAAACTAAAGAGCTTCTGCACAGCAAAAGAAATGATTATCAGAGCAAACAGGCAACCTACAGAATGGGAGAAAATTTTTGCAATCTACCTGTCTGACAAGGTCCAATATCCAGAATTTACAAAAAAGTTAAACAAATTTTTTAAAAAACAACCCCATCAAAAAGGGGGCAAAGGACACGAACAGACACTTCTCAAAAGACATTTATGCAGCCAACAAACAAATGAAAAAAAAAAACTCAACATCACTCATCATTAGAGAAATGCAAATCAAAACTACAGTGAGATACCATCTCCTGCTAGTCAGAATGGTGATTGTTAAAAAGTCAAGAAACAACAGATGCTGGTGAGGCTGTGGAGAAATAGAAACACTTTTACGCTGTTGTTGGGAACATAAATTAGTTCAACAATTGTGGAAGACAGTGTGGCTATTCCTCAAAGATCTAAAACCAGAAATATCATTTGACCCAGCAATCCCATTATTGGGTATATACCCAATAGAGTGTAAATCATTCCATTATAGTATGTGTATTGCAGCACTATTCACAATAGAAAAGACATAGAATCAACTCAAATGCCCATCAATGATAGACTGGATAAAGAAAATGTGGTACATATATACCATGGAAAACTATACAGCCGTAAAAAGGAATGAGATCATGTCCTTTGTAGGGACATGGCTGAAGCTGGAAGCCATTATCCTCAGCAAACTAACACAGGGACAGAAAACCAAACACCACAAGTTCTCACTCATAAATGGGAGCTGAACAATGAGAACATGTAGGTGATATTAGAGTCACCTGAGAGTATTTTTAAAATACTGATGCTTGAGTTAATACTGAGATGTTCCTACATGCTCAATAGAATGGCCAAAGTTTAAAAGTCTAACAATACTAAGTATTGGTGAGAATGTGAAACAACTGGACTTCTCACACATTACTGTGAAAATGCAAATGATATTGAGAAACAATATGGCAATATCTATAAAAGCAATAATTTACTTATCATGTAACCCATCAGTTCTGCTCCCAGAGAAATTAAAACATATGTCCACACAAAGACTTGTATGCAGATATCCATGGGAACATTATTTATAATATCCAAATAACTGGAAACAGCTCAACTCTCCATCGACTGGTAAAAAGATGAATGAATTATGGCTTATCCATACTATGGAATTCTACTCAGCAACAAAAAGGAACAAAATATTAAAATATGCAGCAATATGAATGAATCTCAAAAGCATAAATGTATGCTAAGTAGAGAAAGTCAAATCTAAATGAATACACACTATATGGTCTCATTTATATAAAGTTTTAGAAAAGGCAAAACTGTAGTGACAGAAGATAGATCAGTGGTTAGCTGGGGCCAGGTGTCAGGAGAGGGGATCAACTAACAAAGGGCACAAGGAAACTTTGTAAGGAGATAGAACTGTGCTAAGTCTTGATTGTGATGGTGGTTATATGGCTGTACAGTTAACAAATTTCATCAAGCTGTATAGTTAAATGGATGAATTTTTATTGTACATAAATTATACTTCAGTTAGCTGATACCACAACACAGACTAATTAAATCAGGACCTGACAGCTCTGGGCATCAGTATTTTTTAAAGCTCCCCAGGAACTTCTAATATACAGCCAGGATGCAGAACTGCTGTTCTAGGAAAAAGAAATATTAGCAAATGCATGTATATTTATATATATATACACGCACACACACACACACACACACACACATATATATATACACATATAAATATGTAAATGAAATACATTTTTAAATAGTAAAACTTGGCATTTCAGGATTTCAGGGAACAACGTGGCTAGACGACAGGGTCCCCAAGTATGACTAGTACAGATGAGTCTAGAAATATAACTTGGGAAAGATCATGGAGGGCCTCACATTTTCTTAGTGAATGAATGCTCCAGACCGTCCATCAGAAAAGCAATTTTTTCCCTGAAAACCTGTAGAAGAAATATTTTCAAAGGTTAGAAGTGAGAATGTTATTAGTATTCATGTCTCTGCAAATGATATTATTATTGATAACAAATATTCCTCTGGACTATATTGTATGTATCTATGCTAAGGAAGGGGAACTGATTATGTCACTATGTGATTTTGAACAAGTTTTCTGTTTTTAACTTCAATAAACTTCTGTTTACCAATCTGTAAAATCAAGTGCTGGGCTGAAGAATTTCTCAGACTCCTTGTAGCTTCTACCCATTTCTTCACATGAAAGGAATTAAACCTAGAAAACAATGCCATATTGAAAATAATGACTCCGGTGGGGGTCGGGGGGGTGTCTCAAGGGTCCTGGATCAAGGTCATGTGATTGATATTCTTTTCCCCTTTTTTCTTCAAGGGCCACATGATGCCTGTCATTGAATCTCCTTGCTTTTTCTCATTCTACACACTCATTTTTCCTGCTAACTTACCTTGTGCTCTAAAATGGCAACTTCAACTCCCTGGTGTATAGGACCTTTTAGCTTGGTTTCTCAAATTTGAGAAAAAATGTAATCATGGCTTTTCATCCTAAATATGGCCCCTACTCCAGTGGGTATCAATTCCTGATAAATTCATCTTGGCGGGGAGGGGCTGACAGAATAAGTGCAGTATTTAGGATTGCTCCTCCCTGTGCAGGACAGATAATGGAACCATCTAGTACACTAGCAACATGGTCATTCAATTTTTACTCTGCAAGATTCATCATAGATCCTATTATCCATGAAAATTCTCCACTTCTGTTATCTGAATTTAACTTCTGGAGATTGTGTGTGTGTGTGTGTGTGTGTGTATGAATATGTATCGTGTGGGCACATGTGTGGGTCTGTGTGTGCCACGTGCATGCTTCAGGCAACATTCCGCTTCTGTTGCAATTTGTTCTGAAAAAATATCAAATGATTAAACATTTTAGGGGGATATAAAATTAGATTTATATTTTCTTTTTAAAAGTATCATTCTTATACTTAATAAGAAAGGAAATATTTTTGTACCTGCATATCTGGTGCTGTCAGTAACTCTTTTTATTTATGCAGCAAAATTTCAACAAAGCAGTAATTACATGATCTTAAACGTAGTTGATAACATTGGAGGTGACATCTGATAGTTTGATACTTAAAATAGCCACAACCTAAGAATTCTGAATAATGGAGACAAATTTCCAGGCAACAATATGCCAAGGTGGGGATTTGTTCTTTTTCAATCAAAAGCCAAAGCATCATTGATAGAACAAACAACAGACCACAAAGAAAACCTTCTTATTACTACAACAGAGATGTTTTATAAAATCTTACCCAACAGATATTTTTGTAAGTCATGCATTGAATTAGAATTTCAACTCATGAAGGTCTTATAAATACAGAGATTGATATAGTAGCAAATAGGATCAGAAAAGTCTAACACTATGGAAAATGAAGTTGTCTAAGACTATAAACTTCATTCTCAACAGAGAGGCCAAGGATTTTCTGCAATTAGTTTCTGACACATGGATATGAACATAGGTCTAAGAAAGAGGATATAAGCAACACAAAAAAGAGAAACAGCACTCTCATAACTTTCATTACATTACGAGAATAAGGATTCATAGTTTAAAAATCAGAACTACACTTAATTCTACTACTCTGTGTGTCACATATATGGTTTTAAGTGTGTGTACACATATGCGTATACACATAGGTACATCTATATGTTTAAGATGACCACATAATAGTCCATGTAGATCATCCAGAGTACATGCATGGTTTCTGTTAGCTAACCCTTTTTGTTGTCTCTATCCAGTTAAAGAACTCCTTCTGGTACCAGGAATAGAACTGAGTGTGCTACCTACTGTGTGTATCTGTCAATATGTGTTTGCTTCTCTGTGTCTGTCTGATTCTCTTTTTCTCTTTCTTTTTGTTTCAAGAGGAACTCAAAAATGCTCCCTGGCATTTCCATGCCAAAGCCATTTGCCATCATAGCAATTAAGCTCCTTTGATGGTAGAATATGCCCCCATGTGAAACTCACATAAAATCTTTTTGGCCATTAGCCCTTCTTCAGGCTGAGATGTAGCACTGCCAGTATGAAATATAAAATTGCTTATTAAAAACCAATAAGGAAAAAATGTCCCTGATAGAAGTAAAAGCCTGGCATCCCTAGACTGCATGCATCATCACAGCATCAGCAGCTGCTTCCTCAGTCAGTGGCAGAACTGTAAATCTAGGAGCATGGCTATTCATCTACAGTATGGTTAGGAGGAGGCCAGAAGAGAACAGAATGACATCGGGTGAAAAATGAGTTGCTGATCAGCTAAGGTTACTGTCCGACTCCAAAGGTTATGGCAATAAAATCATCTGCTCTTGCTCTGCAAGGGAAACTCAATATTGCCTTAATTACTTTGCTTTTGTTATCCATTGTATTCCCAATGCAACATCACATCCAGCAAACGAATGAGTAGAGCATTCAGTTATTATATACATAAATTTATATTACTGAGATGGCACATATACTTTGATCCTATAAAGAGGATTATGGGAGTTGACAGAAGGTTTTCATCTGAGCCTCCAAACGCCTGGCCCAGGACACTGGGGTAAACCATTACTCTTATTTTACTTATGTATTTATGTATTTATTTATTTATTTTTGAGATGGAGTCTTGCTCTGTCACCCAGGCTGGAGTGCAGTGGTACAATTTCAACTCACTGCAACCTCTGCCTTCCAGGTTGAAGCAATTCTGTCTCAGCCTCCCGGGTAGCTGGGATTACAGGTGCGGACCACCACACCTGGCTAATTTTTGTGCTTTTAGTAGAGACAGGGTTTCACCATGTTGGCCAGGCTGTTCTCAAACTCCTGACCTCAGGTGACCCGCCTGCCTCTGCCTCCCAAAGTGCTGGGATTACAGGCGTGAGCCACCGTGCCCAGCCAAAAGATATGAATTTTTAAAACTATTCTCAAAAATCTTCAGCCAGTGGGCTATTGATCCATTAGAAGAGAGTTGACTGATTTAACATTGAGGTGATGCATCTTCATCTATGGAGGATGCTTCAGGAAACTCCAAGGCCCAGCCCCTAGGATTTCCCAGTGGACATATTTCTTTAACTTATAAATGTATATCCTTTACCATATGGTCCTACATATTTTTGCTCATTTGGTTTATAACAGTTGTCAGGCTCAACTATTCTACTCTAGTCTACTTAGAAAGTATGTTGTTTGAGCTGACAAGAATAATCATGTTTCAGTTTATTTTCACTTGGTAATGATGAGAGGAAAAGAAAAGAAGTAGTAGTCATTCTTTGACTTTGATGAAACCAGAAGGAAGCCACTGGGGTCGGTTAAAGACAGATGAATTCAAAACCAGAACTTTTGTGAAGACATTCATTTCAAGAAAAATTGTGCTTTTAATATTTCTCTTCTGAAAAACATGTTATCTCAATCATCAATGAACATTTAGATCAGCAAAATGAAGGAAAAATATTCCATAATTCCAGTAAACAGAAATAATCATTATTAATTTGATAGGGTATTCATATATATAATTTTATTTATAAACATGAATGAAAGTCACTGGTTTGAGGGTATTAATAGATAGACATTGAGAACGTATAAGTGAACGAGGAAATACACACTTCTCCCTTTCTTGCTGATAACCTCCTATCAGGCCAGGACACAACATGGATGTGACTTGCCTTCTTCACCACAGCTTTCCCTGTTCCAAAAGAGTCGCCTCTGTTATCCAAACCTGGACACTCAATGCCTTTCCCAGTAAAAGTCACCACTGTAAAAAAAAGAGTAAAAGTAAAGAACGAATCCAAAAACCAAACAAAAAGGCATGCATAGGCTTAGGGGATAGTTTGCTTCATCAAACACTATCAATCACAGTGTTAAGCACTCATAACACATTTCTATCAAACTCATGTGAAACTTGGCACTTCTGAGCCCTGCTTCCCTCACAATCATATGTTTCTACTGCCCCCCTCCCCCGCCCCAGGCAGTCTTCAGCTTCATGGGAATGACATCTGTATCTCCAGATGTTTGTGTGTTATCAGGCCCTTCTCAGCCATTTTGATCAGGGTGCATGTACACAAATTATATCATAAATCTCTCACACTTCATATGCTATATCGAATAAGAAAAACACCAAATATACACAGAGCTATGTTAAGCCTAGGAATTGTAACTTGAGATTTAACATGCTATTTGTAAGGATGTGCTATTACTCTTAATCCCTCGATTAATACAGGCTAACACTACTGTACAGATTTATTATGGACCATATGCTCTTTAATTATCATTGCCTCCCAAAGTTACCACTCTGCACATCTGCAGCCGATGTGAGCTGCTGTTCCTCTGTCCCTGCCTCAGCAGGATCTGATAACCATTTTTCAGCTGGACACCTTGATGAAGAGTCAGTCCCAACAATGTCTCAGAAGAGTGATTAAAATAAAATAAAAGGGAAGGGAAACAAACAGTGTTTTGGGGAGAGCGTAGGAAGTGGGGAAAATCCACTGTCAATGATGCGCCTCATCTGTTCAGGTTCCCTTTAGCTGAAATGATTTTTAATTGTAGATTGTTAATGTTTGTCTTCCAAAATCCAGCTGTTGTAAATGGAATTAAGGAGAAACCTTCCTCTCTTGAAGCAAATGAGAAAGTGGAGAGTGTGCAAACATTAACATGGTTCTTAGATCAAGATGTGCCTTGCTGATTTAAAATCTTTTGGACCGCACAATCAGAGGAGACATAATTCATGGGGACTTGGGATTAATTTTTTAAAGATTCACACTGCAATTTTAAATGACATTCTAGCTAATTAAGCATCTCTCTACATCACAAAGGAACAGTTCTTATAAACTGTTTTCCTCTTTATTGAAGTTTAACATTCTTAAGGTCACACATCTCTTTCTGCCAATAGATACAAGACATGTGTATCAAGACAAATGTTTCCTAAAATGTTGTAGGTTTGATTAAAAGATGGCAAGCTTTAGCAGAAAGAAATGTGACTTGTGGATCAGGAGACAGACATTGGGAAAATCACCTACCTTAACAGTTTTTCACTTCTGTTATAAAGGACTTGAGCCAGGTGATCCTTAAGGTAACTCCCCTCCCTAAATTAAGGGCACTAATTCATTAGTATTGAATTCAAGAGAGTTATAATCATTTGTGTTTTAGCCATACAGCAATCCAAGGAGGTTGATGAAAATTATTTAGTCCTATTCTATCACTGCAGAAATTAAGATCTTAATGATCCATTAATTCACCAAAGATCTTATAATCAGAATGATTTTGAAGGTCAATCCCGTGCTTTGAAAAATTTATTAATTCCCAAAAAGTTATTTAAAAATCTTTCAAAAGTAGAGCTTTCAAATATCTCTTCAGTGAATATATGGAGCCTAGAATAGTCAGGAATGTCTAGAAAATGAATAATGATAAAGCTGCAGGACTTGGAACCAGAATTCAAGACTTACTGTTAAACAAAAGTAGCTAAGACAGTGAGGTTTCAGCTCAAGGGTAGACAGATAAACCAAAGAGACATGCTGGAGAGCCAAGAAACAGATCCACACAGCTATGGTCACTTGATTTATAATAAAAATTCCACTGCAATCCAGTGGGGACAAGACAGTCTTCTCAATAAATGGAAAAAGGGAAACATTGACCTTTATCTTACATCATGCACAAATTAATTAGAGATGGATCAGATACTTAAATATAAAAGATGAAAGCATAGCTATCGTTCAGAAGAAAGCATAGATATCTTCAAGACTTTGAGATAGGCAAATATTTCTTAACTGGAAAAAAGCAAGAAATTAACCACAAGGGAAAAGGTAAATCAATTATTTTGCATGAAATTTAAAACTCCTACTCTTTGAAAGACGACTTTAAAAAATAATAATGCAAGCAACAGACTGGAAAAAAATAATTGCCATATATATATATATATATATATATATATATAATGACTCATATTTAGAATATATAAAAAACTACAAATCAAAAAGACATCCCAGATTTTTTTAATGTGGAAAATACTTGATCAGACATTCACAAAAGTGAAATACATGGCCAATATACATACAAAAGCGAGATCAACATGCTTAGTTGGTTGAGAAATGCAAATTAAAATCACAATAAAATATCTCCACACACCATCTAAAATGCTGTAAGAGCATCTACACTCAACATTTTAAATGTTGGTAAAGATGTGGAACTCCCATCTGCTGTTGATGGGACTGTAAACTGGTATAAGCCCTTTGGGAAACTTTTGGCCCATCAACTAAATCTAAGCATGTGTTTATCCTATGACCCAGCAATCCCACCCTTGGTGCTATGTTCACCAAAAATGTTCACCAAAAACATTTACTATAATGTCGTAGCTGTACTATTTATAGCTAAAAAGTAGGAAACAACCCAAATGTCCATCAATAATAGAATAACTAAGTTGTAGAATATTCATACAATGAAATAATTCACAGCAGTGAAAAAGAACACACTATTGCTCCACACCACAGCATGAATAAGATCTCACTGAAATAATGTTGAGCAGAAAAGAAGCACAATGTAAAAGACTATATATTATATTATTACACTTATATGAAGTTCAAAAACAGGCAAAATTAATATATGGTGGTAAAGGACAGAAAAGTGCTTACCTCTGTGAAGGAGTAGGAGGTAGGGGGAGAGAGGCAGGAAATCTTCTGTGCCTTGGTCTGAGTGGTGATTATAAAAGAATATGTCTATGCAAAGAGCATGTTGTCCTCTTGGGATTTGTACACTTTATTGTTTATAAGTTATACCTCAAATAAGAATATATACATGTGTGGGTGTGTATATACATTATATATATATATATATATATAAACTTCCAGAAAACTGAAGTGAAGATTACATTCTATTACTTCTATATTTTTTGTTATCTGTTTTCAGTGAATTGGAAACATTTCCCTGAATGTAAATTAGAAATTCTCAATGTATGAGAAAAATAATCATTTGAGCTTCCACCATAGATGGACATATTCTTTCTTGGACAGACTTGCCTTCTCAAATGGGGTAATACGCTGGGTTCTCTTGTTATTTAACCCATGCCTAAAAAGTAGTGGGGTAAATGAAAAATTGTTTGAGGTAGGAGTGTGCAGGTAGGAATATGTGGAGGTGGGAATTTATATGATTACATATCAAGTGATTAGTACATTTTCAGAAATAGGAACATCAGTCTGAGACTATTCAACTTTCCTGTGAATTGAGAGTGAATATGTGGCTAAACTATCAAGGATGGAGGCCTTAACTTCTCCCCTTCCACTTTCCTAAACAGAAATGAAATTCACCAAAGCCCAGAAGGAATAGTAGGTTCCAATGTCCTGAATTTTCAGAGTTAGAAAAAACTGAAACTTACATCTACTATTTTTAAAAAATAATAATATGCCTTTTAAAAATTTACGCTTTGCTGCTTCAATTTTCTCTTCTAAATGACATTGGTTCACATCAAAATCAGAAAAAAAAAAAGCCCCCAACTTCCAGCCTTCCATTTTCTAGATCCTGATGTGCAAAGTTTTTGTCTAGGGAGTGAGATTACTCACTTCCTATGACCCTTCCAGTCTGTGTCTTCATCTAGAATATCAGTTCTCATCCAAAGCATCCACTTGTACTTATGTGTTGTGATCATACATAAAATGAGTCACAAGAAATGTGTTATTGTTCATAAACAATGAAGCAAAGTTGCTTTTTAAGAAATTAGGGTAGGTTTAAGGATAACAATTTCCATTTCATAGTTGAAAATAAAATGGTGTTTGAGAGGTCAATGGCTTGCCCTAGGACAGAGAGCTAGGAAGAAGAACTGGAGCTACTGGTTTTTATCATAAACTGCTTCTCCATGGGAGTAAATTAATTGTGCATGTGCCATGGGAGGGATGATTCATCCATGACACACATCAGACAGAGAATCAAGTTATTAAGATCTCAGACTTTCTTTTCAAAGAGTAGGTAAATTCACCTCTGTGTCAATATAGTTAATATAGCCATTTCTTAACTAGGAAATTGCAATCACATATTAAAATATTATGGTCACACACCTTAGGTAGTAAAAATTCTCAGGCATTGGAAATTACCTGACAGGACTTCTGGCTCAGAAAAGTGATATTGAAGGTCTTTAGAACAAAAATGTCTACAAATCTGTGAAATATAAGAACATTAAGTTTTTACAATGTTCTACAAGAGGTATGAAATGAACACATAATCACATCAATTCTGCCTATTCCATTTTTTAGTGTTTTCTATTTTTAGCATTTTATTGTTGGAACTTATGCATGCCTTCCTAGGAAACTTATTTTACTTTGCGTCACAGTCAAAAGTTGGGAAATTGTAACCAAATGTTGAAATATGATAATTAACTCCTTGACTAAACAAAACTAACACTATTTCTGAATAGAAGCAATTATTTTAAGTCTGTAAGAAATGCAGTGTAATATATTTATTTGTGCAATGTACACTGGTTGACTTGGCCAAAGCTACCCGTCCATGGAAAAAAGATAACAGCTCATGTAAAGCTATTTTCTAAGTGTCTAAATTTTGCTGACTTTTCTCACTAAAACCTTTTTTATTTTTTTGAGACAGGGTCTCGCTCTGTCCCCCAGGCTGGAGCGCAATCCTGGCTCACTGCAACCTCCACCTCCCGGATTCAAACAATCCTCCTGCCTCAGCCTCCCAAGCAGCTGGGATTACAGGCACATGACACCCCCCCCAGCTAACTTTTGTATTTTTAGCAGAAACGGGGTCTCACCATGTTGGCCAGGCTGGTCTCAAACTCCTGACCTCGTGATCCGCCCACCTTGGCCTCCCAAAGTGCTGGGATTACAGGCGTGAGCCACCGCACCCAGCCACTAAAACCTTTCTTAATTATTATTATCAAATCTAGAACTGCATGAGCCTCATTAATGCAAAGAAATATAAACTCACAGAACATGAAGCTTGAAATGGACCCAGGTGATCACTTCATTCAATTCTGTTTTACACACGGAAAACCTGAGATCTGAAAAGTGATATGGTCATGTGTACAGGGATCCCAGTTCAGAACTCTCTTATTATGGATAGAACTTAGCTAACCAGAAACAACCTCTGTTTGATTTGTGACTGTCTTGACTAACCCTGATAAACATCAGTTTTAGGAAATAAAGATTCTCTGTAAATGTGAATGTTCAAATATCAACAACAGAACATCTGTCATACTCATACAATTTCCTTTTCTAAACCAAGGCCTGAGCTCTTTGACTTGTTTCAAACTATATGAAATTTCTATTCACAACTTTAAAGAAATCTGGAAAACAAAATGAAAATATCCTCACAATCCTGACATCTTAGAATGCCAACTAGATATTGTCAGGGAATTACGCCATATTGGTTCTGAGTTGACAGCAATGCCTGCATGTGTGTAATTTCTGATAGCTAAAACCCTGGGCTCTGGAGCTAAGCCCTGACTACCCTTACTACCTGTATGATCCTGAGCAGGTTACATAATTTATCGTCCATCAGTTTCCCCATTTATTCAATGGAGATAATAATAGCGCCTGCACCACAGGGTTATTGTGTACATATAAATACATGTAAACACACAGAATGGTACATGTTGGCTATTATTGTTATCCTTAATGATCAGATGATGATGATGATAATGATGATGATGATGCTTTGTAAAAAGGAGGCAGTGGATGAGATTTATTTACTCATCCTTAGTCATTAACAAATTAATTTCATTCCATAATTTACTTCAGAATTATGTTTAAAACTAATTTTATCTTAAATTCATCTAGATATGTCATCTCCACTTGTAACTTCTGAACTCAGGTATTATGCTTTAGATATCTTTGTATATAAATTATAGTGCCTGGCAGCTTGCCTTATACATATCAGCTGCTCAGTAGGCATTTGCTGAATTACTGAATGAAGGCTTAAATAAACAAAGCTCAAAGGAAAAAGAGACTGTTGCCCACCTTCCTTTCCCACCCCACCCTGCACACACACATAAACCCCGTCCAATTTATTGGAAGGCGCCCAAATCACTGATGAAACATTTGGCTCAAGTCTTCAAAATAGTACACAAATAGATAAATGGCCTTTTTTTCCCTATAGCTTTTAATATCCTGTTCTTTATAAATGACTTTCAGACTCATTTTATATTATGGTTATCTTCTGAAAATGCATTATATCCTAATAGCCAGGCTTCTTTCTCTACCTCCAACCCTAGCTTTTTGGTTTGGTGCTGATTTTTTACTTTGAGACATTAATTTAAGTATTCTGCTTGTCAGTGGATGAGTGAATGAATTATTCATTTTATTATGAAACATAAATTTTAACGAACAGCATTATAACTCTTTTTATATGCCAAAAATAATAGATCATTCCAGAAGCTATTATGGCACCCTTTATCTAACAGAGGGTGCCCTTTTGAAAGCTGTGCCAAACTAATATGTTTTAATATAACTTCAACCATGAAACATTAAAAGAAGCCAGCTCAATTTAATATCTAGATAACAAAAATATAAGCCATACCTAACTTAAGTCATATTAGGATTATTTAATTGCTATCAACATTAACCAGGCAAAACCAAAATGTTTAAGCACTGCTTCCTATCCACAACCATAATGCAAAATCCTCACTTCTTTATCAAAATGTTATCATCATGAATATGGGATAAACTAAGAAACATAATTGACATAAAATAAAGTTAATCTCAACATTAATTACAATTTATTCTAACTAAAGACCCTACTACCATACTCCACACATTTGTATAAACATGCATAACTAGACTGAATTGCACTCAATATCTATTATACAAAGCATGCCATCTAAAGTTTCTGACTTTTCAGACCACTGTTATCACGTTAACATTTTAAAGATGTGTCTGCATAGCCAAGCATTGTAACATACCTCATAGTAATTATTGTTTTTTCCTATATGCTATAGCTTCTGCTCAACATGATGATAAATTTTCAAGACCTTGTTAAAAATTCCAGTCCACATCCTCCCTTTCCCAAACTTACCTCTTTAGTTATAAGAGCAATGAGGCTTAGCTGACTGGCAGCTTGTTAGGCTCAACAGATAATGTGCATATTACTTTCTGGCCCATCTTTATTTTTAAATAATAATAAAAAGGAACATGAAAGATAATCATTACAGACTAAGAAATAGTCATTACAATGGTGGAGATAGATTTACTCCATGACAGAGAAGTGAATGAACCTAGACAGTTAAGCCTACACGGGAGCATGAAAAGCCATACTGATTACTTTAATTTCCTAAACTCTTTAGTGTTCTGAAAGGCTCTTTAAAACTTCATATTCTTTCACATTTGTCTGTTGCTATTATCTTGTCCAAAGCTTTCACTCACCTTCATGCTACCCAGGAAGACTATTAGCATCAAACTGGCAAGATTTAATCAGAGTTTATTGCTTGAGATAAAAACACCACCACATTTTTTATCTTTTTATTAAATTTACAAACTTGGGTATCCACATTAGGGATCAAAAGGTGATTGCCTGTTTCCTCTACTGGAATGCAATGTTATACTTCTCATATAATAAAAAGCCCTTTCCTTTGATTTTGTAAAGAGAAACAAGACTTTTTCTTATTGGAGCAGGGCCCAGGAACTTTCTTTGAGATTATATTCAGGGATGATAATCTCTTTAGCCAAAAAAAAAAAAAAAAAAAGGTGAATTTGAACATCTGGCTCTTGCTCATGGATATATTACAAAAGCAAAGTAATCACACTGTGCTCCTGGAGCACAGCAATAACATTGTTGATTCAGAAGTCAGACAGTAAGAAAATTTTAGAGTGCCCACATATGTATACACAAATACATGCTAATGCGAATTAGAACTGCCTGTAACGAGGTTTCATGATAGCCCTATTTTAGATCTCAAAAAAGATCTAGAAGAAGTTTCTCCAAGAAAAGTACTTTTTCCTTTATAGTGACTGTCAACTGCCACTTTTGAGACTTAGTCCTATGTTCTAAATTGGAAACTCACAAATTCCAAAACTACTGGGTATATTCATTGCTTTTTTGTTTGTTTGTTTTTGACAGGGTCTTGATATATTGCCCAGGCTGGAGTGCAGGGGCTATTCACAGGCACAATCATAGCTCACTATAATCTCAAACTCCTAATCTCAAGCAGTAGCTGGGACTGTAGGTATGCACCAACACTCCCGGTTTGGATATATCCATTGATTGGCAACCAGCACCACAGTAGATGCTGATGAAAAGAAAGTTATGAATGTCATGTAAAATGACAGTAGTATTAGCAAATGTGCTTTTAATTATAAGAAAATTACAATATGTAAAAAAATTTCAATTTTCCCATATTATCTCTTAATAATAACTGCCATCTGTTGAGCCCATTGGGTATGTTACATATATTAACACAACAGGATGGACATTATCTATCTTATATATATTATGTGTATATATACGGAAAACAGGACACAAAGTGTCTGAGGCCATGGACAATTAGCTTGCAGCAAAGTAGGATTCTAAATTAGGTTTCTCTAGCTCCAAGACCCATGCCATTTTGTTTTGTCATTTGCTTCTGATGAATCAAATATTAATTCAGCCAAAGACAGCTATTCAAAGCTGGTTGAATAACTTACTATGTGTAATTCACTTGTGTCCTGCCTTTCTTCCTAACTTTTGTACAAAACTGTGATTATTTTAATAAGGCATTCTATACATAAAGTTTCAAAAAAACCATAAGTACCTCAAGAAAATGTCATATAATTTAGAATTGAATCATAGCATATTTTTAATCTGGAAGCAACATATCTAAATAAGCCATTTTTATATTATAAATACAAACATGTACAAAGAAGTATAGTTCACTTTACAAGCTGTTGCACATGCATAATACCATATTATGCTACCAAAGAAACTATTAAGTTATACATATTTTTTACAGCTTTAACTATTTTTGTTGTCAATTTCCTCTAATAAGATTTTTTCTGGATAAACAAAAATTTATCTACTCAAATGATTGTTTTTCTTCAACATCATAATGTCGCAGGCCTATTGATGTATATTTTTGTGTACTAAATAGTTTGTGGAGCTCTTCTTGAAGAATTATCTTCAGAGCTGATTAACCAGACACACCCTCCAGACATCATAGTCACAGCTGCTTTGAGACAGCAACAACCTCATCCCCGCAAATAGTATGGATTCCTGTCTTATTCAATAGGTCTGAATTTTAAATACTCTTAGCTTATTTCAAGAACTAAATCTATCCTCCACAAATAAAAATGTGCTGCCGCTCAGAATATTTAGGAGAATATGTGATAGCCAAAATACTTTTGGCTTATTTCAAAAATTCATCCATCTCCACAAAGGAAAATGTTTCACCATTCAGAATATTCAAGAGAATTTTCTTAGAAAAGAAATCCAAGATTGTATTCATTGGTATAACAGACATTTCTTCAAGGTGACTTCTTCCAAAAGAACAATATTTAGGGGTATATAGAACATCATTTTTAAAATAATTTATTTTGCTATATTTACCACATTTCATGACACCCTAAAAGATTTTGGCTAATGAAATTTATACAGTTCAAATGTGTATTCCTGAAGAGACAAGACTGAGGGAAAAAAAATTATCTCAAAGTCATTCTCAAATTAGATATGAAATGAATTATTAATTTCTACATATTTTACCATCATACTTGTAGTTTTAATAAACAAAAATCAAATGCATATAGGCTTCACACACTTTGTGTAATTGCTTAACATCCCCAAATTCGATAAATGCAAAAACCAGATCTGTCTGGCTTTCCATTAAGTCCCCAGCACCTAGCAAGGTGCTTAACAAATAGCAGATGGATGTTGGAAGGAATAAAGGAACAAAGAAAAGAATAGAAGAAATTAGTGACTTGATTCTATACAGAGTGGACCTTGACACATACTGCAAGTGAATGTTAAACTAAAAGTATAATTTCTTTATCAGTGAATATATTTCCATGAATTTTAAGTATTTTGCTGATGATTTATTAAATATGTATTTCACTACTTTCTTTTCTTTTAATCAGTCCTATTCCATCCCCTTCAAATAATAAAAAAGTTTCAATGATTGAGACTATTTTTGAAAAGAAGCATACACACACACACACACACACACACACACACACACTAAACAAGCCTTTAAAACTAAAAAGATTCATCAGAAAATCTTACAAACTCTGGAAAGAATACATCTCAACAATTCTCTGCACTTGAAGGATAATTTGAAAGGCACAGTTTGCCTTCATTAATAAATCTTAACACTAATGAACCTGCAAGAAGGATTTAGGAATCCATTGTACTTGAAAAAGATCAAGAGGAACATTGTCACATCAGGAAACCGTGCTAAGAGCTCGTTAAATGGCCTGACTTAAAATGCTGTATGAACCTAAACAAAGAAGTTTTTATAGTGTATCTTTCTGCTTCTACCTGCCTAGATATCAAATTATGTTATGAAGCATTCTCTATAAAGGAATAGATCAATGCCATATCTCCCTCATAGGAATGGGACAGATATTATTTGACTCCACTTACGGTTGCTATGAAATTTAGGCCCTCTCTTGCTAGAACTTCTCATTTTTCAAGAGAAGCCAGAAATAAGATTGTTATGTAAATCTTAACATTTTTAGTGCTGGCAACTATTTAAATTTTTTAGACACTGTGGGGGACTTCTGCTTTTCATAAGGATGTCAGAAATTCACCCTAGAACAAGCTGGCTAAACTAGGTTGAAATTAAAACCATCCAGGAATTGAAGCACAAAGAAACCTAAATGAAGTGATAAGCCCTTCCTAGGACAGAAGAGATGCACAGCTACTTTCATCCCTGATGAAGCAGCAGGAGAAGGGAGAATCTACCATAGACAGCAGTAAGGAGGAACCAGACAAACTTTTAACAAACTTTTAATGGCTATCCGTTGAGATTATGGATTAAATTTCTGGGCTTTAGCCACAGAACAAGTCTGCATCATCTCACCAATGGTGTCTTCACTAAGTGCATGCAGGTAGTATACTGAAGGCTGGGAGTGGAAGGAGAGAAGGAGGCAGGGTCTGCTGAGGCATGCAGGTCTTCCCCAAGTACAAGGGGGAAACCACTGAAGATCAGGGACAGGAGAGAAACGCTAAGAAAAGTCCCTTTAAGGTCTCTACTGATGTTCAGAAGTAGACCTCCAAAGAAAGGATCAGATTAGAAAGAATTAAGGTACCTCTCAAAGATACAGAAAGCTGGAGGTGGGACCTATGGGAAATATCACCTGGCTGAGCAGAAGACTAGATTGAGAAGAAATGTCCCAAAGCTTCCCAAATTTAATGAAAAGGTTGGAGGTAAATAAAGATATTACCAGACAAACAGACAAAAAACAAAAACAAAAAAAAAACCACCATGGATGCCAAATACAAATACCTACAGGCCAGTACTGATTGCCAGTTTTCAGAACTTCCCCTAAACATTATTCATAATTCCCAAAATAGCTATTGTCAGGCTGGTTACTAATTAGTAACTAGCCAATAAACCATTTAGCTGAAATTTACCTGTCAAATCTTCACATAAGATTATCTGGAAACAATGGAAACAAGACAACATTAGTGTCTGGAGATGAGAAGCAGTCATGAGTATAATTAGACTGAGAGTTCTTTGAAGTTAGGGTCCCTGTTTCTCTAATATTTATTTATTTATTATTTTTCTATTTATTATTTTTTAGAGATAGGGTCTCACTCTGTTGCCTAAGCTGGAATGCAGTGGTGTAATCATAGCTCACTGCAGCTTCCAATTCCTGGGCTCAAGCCACCTTAGTAGATAGGTAGTACTACCACGTCCAGCTAGTATTTTTTGTAGAAACTGAGTCTATATTGCCCAGGCTAGTCTCAAACTCCTGGCCTCAAGTGATCCTCCCACCTCAGCCTTCCAAAGTGCTGGGATTACAAGCATGAGCTATTGTGCCCAGCCCCCATCTTTAAGCCCCCAGTTTCTGGTGCACAGAAGTTCCAAACAAATGTTTACTGATCACAGAATGTAACATATTGTTATGAGCATTCTGGACTCAAATTGATAAGATATTGCTTTTATTAACTAGTTCAGTTGCTCTTATTTCATTCATGTTTCTGTTTTTTAAATAATCTCTATCATACACCAAGGAAATAATTTTTTAAATAATCTCTATCGTACGCCGAGGAAACCATACACCAGGACACAGTTACACTGGTTACGATGTCTGTGGGACATGGTGTCATTTCTTACCCATTTTGACATCATCATATAGACAGAGGGGAGGCAGGAACTGCTGATGTTTCATTGCTTAATAAGTTTAAGCAAAACCTTCCCACATTTTGTCTTTAAACGAGTTTACAAGGATACTGTCTGTTTACAAAATTGGAGGCTGAAGAATTAAAAATGTCATTTTTACCTGAAAAGGATCTAGAGTACCCAACAACCAGACAACCAAGCTCCTGAAGAGAAGACATCAAAAGTAGAGCATACTTCATTAAAGGTCCCTTTCAAGCAGCTGTCATTTCATGATATATTTCAGTCAAGTAAAGGACAGCCCAGGGGCATTGTGGGATGATAGAACTTACCTTGGAGAAGCATTCTGGTTAACTGGCAGCACAAATAGGGTTGTAAATGCACAAATGAGATAAAATCTCAGTAATTCCTAAATATTAGAGCCTGCATGTCAGAGTGAGTTTTAATTAATAGAAGTATATAATGGTTTCTCACAAAAAACTATAAAATATTTAAAAACTGTTATTTGTTCAAAACATGATTTTAAGGAAAATGAATGTACTGTGGTCAAGAATAGGCCAAGGCAAACATCCAGTCCAGCATGACTCAGCAGGTTTGGAGTGCATGTGCACAACTCCACTCACTATGTAACCACACCACATGAGGTGCATTAGGTGATCACCCACGTGAGCTTGTGCTTGGCTGGGAGCTGCTGTTGTCTGTAAAATGTAGAATTACCCTGCTAATGCTCTACATATGGCTCATGCTCAGGCTTGCTCACGCTGAGAGAGAGAGTAAAGCCATGTCAAAACTGTCTATGATTCCTCTAGTGTTTTTCCAGCTATCTTGCCCATCAACTTCCCTCAGACCTCAGTTGGAACCTGACAATTGGCATCATGAACAGGATCATGGAGTGAGTAACACTTCTGTCCCCGCTGATTCTGGGTTGGCCATGTGGCTGCAACATGGGTTGTGGTACCCGGTGGCAGCTGTGCTGCTTGGATGGGCCCAGTAGAAACCTGGGCAGTGGTAGATGGGTCCCCCACAAGCATGGAGAAGGTGCTGAAGCAGCTGGAAGCTCAGAGCACCAAGAAGGAGCAAGCCTTTGCCAGCAGAATTGGATGGGTGTTTTTCACTGCGCTATGGGAAGTACACACCCAGTCCCTGAGGGACACAGCACAGGTAAGGGCCCTCCAGGTACAGGCAGGGCACCTGGAAGGCCAGCTACAGAGCTCAGAAAAAGAGTTAGAAGCTGCCATGAATGGGGACCTTCAGGTGGAGGTGGAGTGCCTGGAGGCCTGGCTACAGAGCTTAGAAATGAAGTGACCACTCCTACGGTAGCTCTCAGGGAAATAGAAGGCCATTAGTGGGACCGAGGGATCTGTGCCATAAAGAAGGGGAAGATGCCCTGCCCACCAGTGCTCCCAATGGGAGAAAAGGAGGCCCCAATGAGTGACATGCTTACAGATGTGGATAGATTTGGTTTTGGCTGGGGTCAACCAAGAGAAAATCAATTAACAGCCCAATGAGGAACACACTGAGGTACTCAACTTTGTGGAGTCAGTTGTCTCCAGAGCAGCAATTCCAGAAAATGCCCATGAGGGAGAAGGACATTGCCGAGTGACCCAGTCCTGCCCAGGCACTCCAGCTCAGACTATGTGCTGCAGCCAGGCAGGGATGTAAAGCCTTTTCTGTTTGATTAGGGAACTGGTTGAGGTGACCAGCTTGGGGACACACCAGACAACCAGAGGCAACATGTGGACTTGGCAATCCACTGGTCCCTGCACCCAGATAAGTTTCCGGACAAGCCTGCATAGACTGTTACGAAGACCAGTCAGTGAAAGCAAAACCTGTATCTTTGCACCTCAGCAACAGCCGCTTGGCTCCCCCCTTATGCAGTGTGTATGCCTCTCTCATACCTGAATACATTCTGAGAGTGAATTGGCTTGGCACAGCTTGGCAGCCGTGCTGTCTGTCATGGACTTGATGGACCACTTGATGACAGAATTGGGACAGTACCACTATGTGGTGGACTTGACCAATGCATTCTCAACTAACACTGCTCTAGAGAGCCAGGAAGAGTTTGCCTTCATGGAAAGGAAACAATGGACTTTCATAGTCTTGCCACAGGGATGTATGCACAGCCCTATCATATGTCATGGTCTTGTTGATGATATGACGTTAACCTCTGATTATCTTGCAGGTTTAGAAGCGACAACACTCCTCTTGCCTAGAATTGAGATGACCTGGCTGAGACTCCCTTCCTGGCAGCCAGACGGGCTATTCAGCGGGCACAAGCCCTACGGGTAGTTGACTGGGGGAGCCCACTTGAGCTGGATGTGCATGTGACCACAGATGGTTTCATCTGGGACCTGTGTCAGTGCACAGAGAGCTTGAGAATGCCAGTAGGCTTTTGGTTCCAACTATGGAAGAGAGCTGAGCTCTAGTAATCCTTGATAGAGAGCCAGCTAGCAGCTGTATATGCTGCCCTTCAGGCTTGAAAGAGTATGACAGGATGGGCTACAGTTGTCGTGAAGGTGACTTATCCAGTAGTGGAATGGGTGCATTCATGGGTAACAACCCCTTGGACTGGAATGGTGCAGACATCCACTTTTGCAAAGTGGGACACCTACTTAGAACAGCAGAGTACTCTGAGTACAAGTTCCTTAGCGGCAGAACTAATCCTTAGCAGGATTAGTTCCTTAGCACCAGAACTAGATTAGCAGGGTGCTAATCTATTCGCAGTCCAGCCTAGCACTGAAACCATATGGTTTGATACCAGGTATGGACAAAGTAGTCAATGGACTGAACTCAGAGCAATGCAAATGGTGATCACCAAGGAGGTGACACCTATGATAATCTGCACCAATAGCTGGGCAGTTTATAGAGGTTTAACCTTATTGTTAACTACCTAAAAGTTACAAAAGTGACTAGTTGGTCACCAGCCCATGTGGGGCCAGGCCATGTGCCGAGACCTCGAGAAGGAATGATGACCTCCTCCAACCAGGTATAGGGACAAAGGGTAACCTGTTGTTGCTTGGCCCAATGCCCCTAAAGGTAGGGAAATAAAAACCTGGCTTAATGTGTAAGGCCTATGTGTTAGACCCATGTGTCTGGGGCCTGTGTGCTCAGAGCCAATGTATAAGGCCTATGTGTCAGACCTGTGTGTTTAAGGCCTGTGTCTCCCTCAGCCTAGGAGGTGGAGTGTAAGGAAAATGGATATGCTTCAGTCAAGAATAAGCTGAGGCAGACATCCGGTCTAGCATGACTCAGCAAGTTTGGAGCACAGGTACACAACTCCGCTCGTTATGTAACCACACCATGTGAGGCACATTAGGTGATCACCCACATGAACTCGTGCTTGACTTGGAGCCACTATTATCTGTAAAGGTATAATTACCCTGCTAACACTGTACATACAGCTCGTGCCCAGGGTCACTCATGCCTAGAGAGAAAGTAAAGCCATGTCAAAACTGTCTATGATTCCTTGAGTGTTTTTCCAGCTACCCACCACTCGCCCACCAACTCTCCTTGGACCTCAGTTAGAACCTGACAATGTTGAAGATACTTTTTCGCCAGTGGTGTTTAAAACCTAGCTGGGTATTTGTAGTTTAGATGGCAATGATATCCGCTCTAATTTGGCATGAAATATAATAAAAGCTCTAGAAACACTCTGTCACATAGATATTGGCATAAATAAGTCAAGCCTTAAACATTTTCACACTACCTTTAAAAAACATGGGAATTAAATGAAGCAAAGAAAAAATAAACCTACAATGTCATTGTGAATGCAGTGTTTGTTAATCCTCTTATAAAATGAATCTTCCCTAATCTTCAAGGAATATACTATGATAAAAATCAATGTCAAAGCTTGTCCCTACAGAATTTCCAAGATACTGAAAGTTTTTCTGGGAGAAAAAGTGGAGCATACATTTTTATTACATAGAGTATTTAATAGAAAATAGATCAAAGTAAATAAAATGGAACACTGTTGATGGATTATGGAGGAAGAAGAGAGCATTACTGAAAAGAAAAAGTTACAATTACAGAATATATCACAGAGTTATGCCTCTTAGAATTACTATAATCTATAACGTCTGAGCTCTGTTGACTCTTTGAACAAAGCTTCAGAAGAAAAATTATGTTTGGCACCAGCAGGTGGCATTGAAAAATAGCTTATTAGCATATTTTTATCTGAAGTCCACAGAACTGACCTTACCAAGAACATCTACTCGCAGCACAACCATTCCTGGGGTTTTGCCTCAGACCCTATTCTAGAGAAGTAGAAAGGCTGTACTTTGGAGGTTTTGTGCAACGATTTGGAGGGTAGTTGGAAGCATTCAAGTGGGCTCTCCCCAAGTCCTGCTCCTCTGTAGGGAGGCATGTGCTCTGAGAACATATTGAAGAAGCTGCATTCAAAGAAGCTAACTCAGTGGTTGGGCTAAGACTTTTTCCAAATGTGATTCTAAGGTTATTTTAAAATGCAGCAATCCAGGATTTTTATAATAATTTTTGTTTTCAATTTATGTTTTTTGTTTGTTTTTAATTAAAACCGGAGCCAAATACAACTTCTGACATTTACTTGTCAGAAGTATCTTAAACAGGTATCTTAATTCCTCTGTGCCTCAGTTTCCTCAACTACAAAATAATAATAAGAGTGCATCTCATATGCTTGTTGTGAGATTTAATAGTGTCTGGCATATAACACACATGATATAGGCATTTGCTATTTTATTGGAAATTCTCGAAACAGAAAAAGAAGTCACTGCTAGAGATTTTTATCTAATGAAGACTACAAGAACAATTTCCAGATAAGGATCTCAATGTAAGGACATTTTTATGAGGGCAACAATAATTGACAGGTGAATCCATTTAAGCAAAACCACCTTTGTAAATTCAATAAGCATAAACAAACACCTACTTAGAGTGCTTTTGAAAGACATCAGGTTTTCTTTTCCCTGCTTTTACTTCTTCCCTCAACTTCAAAACATACCTTCTATCAAGTTGCACTTGTTATAACTATGTAATAAAATTAAACATTCAGTAAAATAATGTGAGTTTTTAAAATAGGGGTGTTGCTTCTGTGTGTCTTGGTTTGACTTGCCTCCCACAAAGCAGAGTCTTGCATGTAGACAAGAGTTTACATATAAGTAATTAACGTAATCCCAAGAGTGGAGAACCTGAAAGAGCAGGGAGCCAATATAAGAGTGTTATTGAGCTGCTGATTGTTGTTAATATTAAGGTCTAAACTCCTCTGGAACCTTCTGAGAAGCTGTATAAACTGGACAGAAGAATGATATATTTATCTACAAGATCCTGTCCCCCATTGATTGAAGGTTTCCTAGGGGGCACAACTCCCTTGCACAAACTTGAAGTTGCTGCACCTATTCATACCGGGCGATTCCCTGAGGCTTTCCAGTGGTATCGCATGCTGTGGCACTAGAAAGCCTAGGTGGGTAGTCAGATGAGATTAAACATCATCGGTTTACACCTGCAAAATGTTTGTGGCTGCAACGATAGCTGAAATAAAGATGGGCCAAGATGATGGGAAGTGTCCAATATACTGTAAAAAATAAGTTGATTGCTTTAGAAAATCATAATAGTAAGTAGCTAGTAAAATATTTCTACCAAATTCAATGTGGGCAAAATAACTGTAACAGGTTGGGAAAACAATTATAAAAAATTTCAAATTGCTTTATAAAGGTGTATAATTTTTCACTCCACTTGAACTAAAATGAAATTGGATATCATAAAAATGCATTTGTGATATGTGCAAAAATAGACTACAGATAGTTCTAAAGAAAAGATTAATGGTCAAAGAAAAGGCTCTGGCTCTGTATTGAATGATTGGTAAATAAGTATGTACTTATATTTTTAAGTTAGGTAAAACATTTAAGATATGTGTGTGTCATGTTTTATTATTTCATACTTTATCCAAGTTTGCATAATGGTACCAATGGCATTAGATAAAGGAGCTTTCACTGTATTTTCCTGAAATTCCTAATTTCATAGAATATTGACAGACAGTGTGGCAAAAGCATTCCTGAGATTATCTGAGATATATGGCACACATTATTACCACACAGTTTTATTAGCTATTTAAATCAATAGAAAATGCTAAATATCCAATATTCCAAACATTAATTGAATAGCCGCTACCTTTACTCTGGCCACAAGCAAAAGCCTTCTAACTGGCTTCCTGATCTCCAGCTTGAATCCATTCCCCACAGTGCAAATCTTTCTGAACTGCAAATCTGAGCACAACAGCCTCTATTTGAAATCTATTGGCCTGGGATAAAATTCAAACTCCTTATTTGGTTTTATAAGGCCATTCATTCATATGTTCACCGTTAATTGAGCATCTTTTATATGCAAAGCCCCATACCAGAACACTGTTTAACTCTAACCCAGGGGTCCCCAACCCCTGGGGTGGCAAACCTGTACCTGTCCATGGCTTGTCAGGAACTGGGCCATACAGCAGGAGGTGAGTGGCGGGCTAGAGAGCATTATCACTTGAGTTCCACCTCCTGTGAGATCAGCTGTGGCGTTAGATTCTCACAGAAGCACGAACCCTATTGTGAACTGCACATGCGCGGGATCTAGGTTGCATGCTTCTTATGAGAATCTAATGCCTGATGATCTGATGCAGAACAGTTTTATCTTCAAATCATCACCCCACCCCACTCCCTGTCTGTGGAAAAATTGTGTTCCAGAAAACCAGTCCCTGGTGCCAAAAAGCTTGGGGACTGCTACTCTAACATATTCTCTTACCACTACCTCCTCACCAACCAAACTCTGGTCGTTTGAACTTTTATCAGAGGGGTTGCTAGATGGTGAGATGAACCTGCCGGCTTTTCTAAATCTCTGCTGAATTCAGTGCCCTTGGAAATGGCCAGGCATTCCTCCCATGCAATAGCTGATCAAATGATCATCTCCTTCTCACTGGTCCTGACTCTATTTGTGGAAGAGTCTGGAACTTCACTTCATAGTTTCCAACCTTGCAGAAAGCTACATGCTGCATTTTAGCTATCCTGTCTCTGATCTATATTTTTCCACACCAGAAAAATACTTACCTGCACAAACCCTCTCTAGCGTCAATAAGAGAAAAATGTTCACCTGCCACAATCGCATGGTTTCTCTGCTTCACATAATTGCTTTGGTTTAGACCAGAGCAACACTTCTTACTCTTGCTAGTTGCTCCAAGGATTGCTCTGCCTCTAAGTCCTCCAGCCCTATCTTTTTCTGTAATACAAAGGTTTTACAATCTTTCAGAACAAAAATTAAAATAGGTTTTTATGGCCGGACACGGTGGCTTATGCCTGTAAGCTTACCCCTGGAAGCACTTTGGGAGGCCGAGGCGGATGGATCACGAGGTTGGGAGATTGAGACCATCCTGGCTAACATGATGAAACCCCGTCTCTACTAAAAATACAAAAAATTAGCCGGGCGTGGTGGCAGGTACCTCTAGTCCCAGCTACTCGGGAGGCTAAGGCGGGAGAATGGCGTGAACCCAGGAGGCAGAGCTGGCAGTGAGCGGAGATCGCACCACTGCACTCCAGCCCGGGTAAGAGTGTGAGACTCTGTCTCAAAAAAAAAAAAAAGTTTTTATTACTTTAAAATGTGTCACAAAAATTAAAGCCTAGTAAGCAGAGAAGGAATTACCAGTAGTTGAAGACAGGTTGACAGAATTCTTAATGCTAGATTCTTTGATTTAGTTAAAAAAAAAAAAAAAGGTGGAATAAAGGTTCTTGGAGCCAATATGGCCGAATAGGAATAGCTCCGGTCTACAGCTCCCAGCGTGAGCCACGCAGAACACGGGTGATTTCTGCATTTCCATCTGAGGTACTGGGTTCATCTCACTAGGGAGTGCCAGACAGTGGGCACAGGTCAGTGGGTGCGCGCACCGTGCGTGAGCCGAAGCAGGGCGAGGCATTGCCTCACTCGGGAAGTGCAAGGGGTCAGGGAGTTCCCTTTCCTAGTCAAAGAAAGGGGTGACAGACGGCACCTGGAAAATCGGGTCACTCCCACCCGAATACTGCACTTTTCCGACGGGCTTAAAAAACAGCGCACCAGGAGATTATATCCCACACCTGGCTCGGAGGGTCCTACGCCCACAGAGTCTCGCTGATTGCTAGCACAGCAGTCTGAGATCAAACTGCAAGGCAGCAGCGAGGCTGGGGGAAGGGCACCCGCCATTGCCCAGGCTTGCTTAGGTAAACAAAGCAGCCTGGAAGCTCGAACTGGGTGGAGCCCACCACAGCTCAAGGAGGCCTGCCTGCCTCTGTAGGCTCCACCTCTGGGAGCAGGGCACAGACAAACAAAAAGACAGCAGTAACCTCTGCAAACTTAAATGTCCCTGTCTGAAAGCTTTGAAGAGAGCAGTGGTTCTCCCAGCACGCAGCTGGAGATCTGAGAATGGACAGACTGCCTCCTCAAGTGGGTCCCTGACCCCTGACCCCCGAGCAGCCTAACTGGGAGGCACCCCCCAGCAGGGGCAGACTGACACCTCACACGGCCGGGTACTCCAACAGACCTGCAGCTGAGGATCCTGTCTGTTAGAAGGAAAACTAACAAACAGAAAGGACATCCACACAAAAAACCCATCTGTACATCACCGTCATCAAAGACCAAAAGTAGATAAAACCACAAAGATGGGGAAAAAACACAGCAGAAAAACTGGAAATTCTAAAAAGCAGAGCGCCACTCCTCCTCCAAAGGAACTCAGTTCCGCACCAGCAACGGAACAAAGCTGGATGGAGAATGACTTTGACGAGCTGAGAGAAGAAGGCTTCAGATGATCAAATTACTCCGAGCTACGGGAGGACATTCAAACCAAAGGCAAAGAAGTTGAAAACTTTGAAAAGAATTTAGAAGAATGTATAACTAGAATAACCAATACAGAGAAGTGCTTAAAGGAGCTGAAGGAGCTGAAAACCAAGGCTTGAGAACTACGTGAAGAATGCAGAAGCCTCAGGAGCCGATGCCATCAACTGGAAGAAAGGGTATCAGCAATGGAAGATGAAATGAATGAAATGAAGCAAGAAGGGAAGTTTAGAGACAAAAGAATAAAAAGAAATGAGCAAAGCCTCCAAGAAATATGGGACTATGTGCAAAGACCAAATCTACGTCTGATTGGTGTACCTGAAAGTGACGGGGAGAATGGAACCAAGTTGGAAAACACTCTGCAGGATATTATGCAGGAGAACTTCCCCAATCTAGCAAGGCAGCCCAACGTTCAGATTCAGGAAATACAGAGAACGCCACAAAGATACTCCTCGAGAAGAGCAACTCCAAGACACATAATTGTCAGATTCACCAAAGTTGAAATGAAGGAAAAAATGTCAAGGGCAGCCAGAGAGAAAGGTCGGGTTACCCTCAAAGGGAAGCCCATCAGACTAACAGTGGATGTCTTGGCAGAAACTCTACAAGCCAGAAGAGAGTGGGGGCCAATATTCAACATTCTTAAAGAAAAGAATTTTCAAACCAAAATTTCATATCCAGCCAAACTAAGCTTCATAAGTGAAGGACAAATAAAATACTTTACAGACAAGCAAATGCTGAGAGATTTTGTCACCACCAGGCCTGTCCTAAAAGAGGTCCTGAAGGAAGCGCTAAACATGGAAAGGAACAACTGGTACCAGCCGCTGCAAAATCATGCCAAAATGTAAAGACCATCGAGACTAGGAAGAAACTGCATCAACTAACGAACAAAATAACCAGCTAACATCATAATGACAGGATCAGATTCACACATAACAATATTAACTTTAAATGTAAATGGACTAAATGCTCCAATTAAAAGACACAGACTGGCAAACTGGATAAAGAGTCAAGACCCATCAGTGTGCTGTATTCAGGAAAGCCATCTCACGTGCAGAGACACACATACACTCAAAATAAAAGGATGGAGGAAGATCTACCAAGCAAATGGAAAACAAAAAAAGGCAGGGGTTGCAATCCTAGTCTCTGAAAAAACAGACTTTAAACCAACAAAGATCAAAAGAGACAAAGACGGCCATTACATAATGGTAAAGGGATCAATTCAACAAGAAGAGCTAACTATTCTAAATATACATGCACCCAATACAGGAGCACCCAGATTCATAAAGCGAGTCCTGAGTGACCAACAAAGAGACTTAGACTCCCACACATTAATAATGGGAAACTTTAACACTCCACTGTCAACATTTGACAGATCAACGAGACAGAAAGTCAACAAGGATACCCAGGAATTGAACTCAGCTCTGCACCAAGCGGACCTAATAGACATCTACAGAACTCCCCACCCCAAATCAACAGAATATACGTTTTTTTTCAGCACCACACCACACCGATTCCAAAATTGACCACATACTTGGAAGTAAAGCTCTCCTCAGCAAATGTAAAAGAACAGAAATTATGACAAACTATCTCTCAGGCCACAGTGCACTCAAACTAGAACTCAGGATTAAGAATCTCACTCAAAACTGCTCAACTACATGGAAACTGAACAACCTGCTCCTGAATGACTACTGGATACATAACGAAATGAAGGCAGAAATAAAGATGTTCTTTGAAACCAATGAGAAGAAAGACACAACATACCAGAATCTCTGGGACGCATTCAATGCAGTGTGTAGAGGGAAATTTATAGCACTAAATGCCCACAAGAGAAAGCAGGAAAGATCCAAAATTGACACCTTAACATCACAATTAAAAGAACTAGAAAAGCAAGAGCAAACACATTCAAAAGCTAGCAGAAGGCAAGAAATAACTAAAATCAGAGCAGAAGTGAAGGAAATAGAGACACAAAAACCCTTCAAAAAATTAATGAATCCAGGAGCTGGTTTTTTGAAAGGATCAACAAAATTAATAAACCGCTAGCAAGACTAATAAAGAAGAAAAGAGAGAAGAATCAAATAGATGCAATAAAAAGTGATAAAGGTGATATCACCACCAATCCCACAGAAATACAAACTACCATCAGAGAATACTACAAACACCTCTACGCAAATAAACTAGAAAATCTAGATGAAATGGATAAATTCCTCGACACCTACACTCTCCCAAGACTAAACCAGGAAGAAGTTGAATCTCTGAATAGACCAATAACAGGATCTGAAATTGTGGCAATAATCAATAGCTTACCAACCAAAAAGAGTCCAGGACCAGATGGATTCACAGCCGAATTCTACCGGGGGTACAAGGAGGAACTGGTACCATTCCTTCTGAAACTATTCCAATCAATAGAAAAAGAGGGAATCCTCCCTAACTCATTTTATGAGGCCAGCATCATCCTGATACCAAAGCCGGGCAGAGACACAACCAAAAAAGAGAATTTTAGACCAATATCCTTGATGAACATTGATGCAAAAATCCTCAATAAAATACTGGCAAACCAAATCCAGCAGCACATCAAAAAGCTTATCCACCATGATCAAGTGGGCTTCATCCCTGGGATGCAAGGCTGGTTCAATATATGCAAATCAATAAATGTAATCCAGCATATAAACAGAACCAAAGACAAAAACCACATGATTATCTCAATAGATGCAGAAAAAGCCTTTGACAAAATTCAACAACCCTTCATGCTAAAAACTCTCAATAAATTAGGTACTGATGGGACGTATTTCAAAATAATAAGAGCTATCTATGACAAACCCACAGCCAATATCATACTGAATGAACAAAAACTGGAAGCATTCCCTTTGAAAACTGGCACAAGACAGGGATGCCCTCTCTCACCACTCCTATTCAACATAGTGTTGGAAGTTCTGGCCAGGGCAATTAGGCAGGAGAAGGAAATAAAGAGTATTCAATTAGGAAAAGAGGAAGTCAAATTGTCCCTGTTTGCAGACGACATGATTGTATATCTAGAAAACCCCATTGTCTCAGCCCAAAATCTCCTTCAGCTGATAAGCAACTTCAGCAAAGTCTCAGGATACAAAATCAATGTACAAAAATCACAAGCTTTCTTCTACACCAACAACAGACAAACAGAGAGCCAAATCATGAGTGCACTCCCATTCACAATTGCTTCAAAGAGAATAAAATACCTAGGAATCCAACTTACAAGGGATGTGAAGGACCTCTTCAAGGAGAACTACAAACCACTGCTCAAGGAAATCAAAGAGGATACAAACAAATGGAAGAACATTCCATGCTCATGGGTAGGAAGAATCAATATCGTGAAAATGGCCATACTGCCCAAGGTAATTTACAGATTCAATGCCATCCCCATCAAGCTACCAATGACTTTCTTCACAGAATTGGAAAAAACTACTTTAAAGTTCATATGGAACCAAAAAAGAGCCCGCATCACCAAGTCAATCCTAAGCCAAAAGAACAAAGCTGGAGTCATCACACTACCTGACTTCAAACTATACTGCAAGGCTACAGTAACCAAAACAGCATGGTACTGTACCAAAACAGAGATATAGATCAATGGAACAGAACAGAGCCCTCAGAAATAACGCCGCATATCTACAACTATCTGATCTCTGACAAAACTGAGAAAAACAAGCAATGGGAAAAGGATTCCCTATTTAATGAATAGTGCTGGGAAAACTGGCTAGCCTTATGTAGAAAGCTGAAACTGGATCCCTTCCTTACACCTTACACAAAAATTAATTCAAGATGGATTACAGACTTAAACATTAGACCTAAAACCATAAAAACCCTAGAAGAAAACCTAGGCATTACCATTCAGGACATAGGCATGGGCAAGGACTTCATGTCTAAAACACCAAAAGCAATCACAACAAAAGCCAAAATTGACAAATGGGATCTAATTAAACTAAAGAGCTTCTGCACAGCAAAAGAAACCACCATCAGAGTGAACAGGCAACCTACAAAATGGGAGAAAATTTTCACAACCTACTCATCTGACAAAGGGCTAATATCCAGAATCTACAATGAACACAAACAAATTTACAAGAAAAAAACAAACAACCCCATCAAAAAGTGGGCAAAGGACATGAACAGACACTTCTCAAAAGAAGACATTTATGCAGCCAAAAAACACATGAAAAAATGCTCATCATCACTGGCCATCAGAGAAATGCAAATCAAAACCACAATGAGATACCATCTCACACCAGTTAGAATGGCAATCATTAAAAAGTCAGGAAACAACAGGTGCTGGAGAGGATGTGGAGAAATAGGAACACTTTTACACTGTTGGTGGGACTGTAAACTAGTTCAACCATTGTGGAAGTCAGTGTGGCGATTCCTCAGGGATCTAGAACTAGAAATACCATTTGACCCAGCCATCCCATTACTGGGTATATACCCAAAGGACTATAAATCATGCTGCTATAAAGACGCATGCACACGTATGTTTATTGCGGCATTATTCACAATCGCAAAGACTTGGAACCAACCCAAATGTCCAACAATGATAGACTGGATTAAGAAAATGTGGCACATATACACATCATGGAATACTATGCAGCCATAAAAAATGATGAGTTCATGTCCTTTGTAGGGACATGGATGAAATTGGAAATCATCATTCTCAGTAAACTATCGCAAGAACAAAAAACCAAACACCGCATATTCTCACTCATAGGTGGGAATTGAACAATGAGAACACATGGACACAGGAAGGGGAACATCACACTCTGGGGACTGTGGTGGGGTGGGGGGAGGGGGGAGGGATAGCATTGGGAGATATACCTAATGCTAGATGACGAGTTAGTGGGTGCAGCGCACCAGCATGTCACATGTATACCTATGTAACTAACCTGCACATTGTGCACATGAACCCTAAAACTTAAAGTATAATAATAATAAATAAAGAAATAAATAAAGTGAATAAAAACTAACAACAACAACAACAAAAAGTACATATTTTAAACCAAATTGACAGTACTTAAAATTTGAGGGAAGAATTTTTAATTTTTTTTTAATCACAGAGAATGTGAATTACTCCAAAGCCTAAATAATAATAGACTTTGAAGCCTAATAATAACAGTTTAAATAATATGAACTAAAGAAGTTCCATTTTGCCTTCATCACAAGAATATTCTTGTATTCTTGCCTTCTTCCATAGGGAAGGCCTGGTCAGTCTCTAGAGATGTGAAGTGTAGGAATATTTTATCTATACAACACCTATAGTTAATACAAAATCAGCTCTCACTAAATGTTAGGGAAATAATGTTCAGGTTTAATTTCAGATTCTAAGATGACTGATAACATTTAAATGGAGTGTTGAGTACTGATTACTGTGGAAATGAACATGGTATTGAGGAAAACAATGTGAAAAGCCTTGGTTGTATGACCTTGAGCAAGTCATTTATCTTCTTTGGTTCTGAATTTTCTTAGCTGTGAAATGAGGGAGTCAGACTAAACTGTCTCCAAGATCCTTTTATAAAATTGGATTCTTCTTCAACACTAACTTGGACTGTTTTCAATCATCCTTTTCATGCTTATTTGACATACATAGTTGAGATTTTCTTTAAACATTAGAACTGTGCAGTTGCTTATTTTCCACATTGGATTATATCCACTGCCACAGTCGTCATTTTCTGCATTCCAAAACATTTCTCTTATTCTCTGATGTGGGTATTGACAAGCAATGATGCTGATGCCCAACATGTCAGATTTGTCAAGGATGCTCCCTCCCTCTGCCATGAATCAATGGCCAGCTCACCTCCTTGGAAAGCCACAGGCTCTCTCTTAGAGAGTCAGGACAAATTCAGCATTCTCCCCAAATCCCAAGGCACCAGAGGAGAGGAGATGAAATCTCTGCAAACTTTACACTTTGCTGGTGAAAATCTCCAAGTCTGCCCTAGGATACTGACTTTGGTGCATTTAGCAGAGCTACATGGAGAGAAGACAGCTGTAAATGGTGAATTCAGAGGAATGGGCTTCAGTCTCCTTTAACATGATGGGATGTATCCATTTCTTTGGTACAGGTTGTTTTCTAGCTGTCAATAAATACTAGCATACGTTTTTGAAAGTCTTAAACTATGGTCTTCTTTTTCAATAGAAAGGGAAATTGAAAATATCTGGCATATAAAGTACAACAGTGCATGACACTTTTTACAGCAGGTCTTAGAAATAACATAAATGATCACGTCAATAGTTTTGCCATATTGCTTATTCCTTTATCCACTCTATAAGCACTTTTTTGAATGTCTACCAAGTATCAGGTCTTAAACTAGGCATTGAGGATACAGAGATAAAAGGATCTCTGCCTTTAGAGCTTCACTATCTGGTGGGAAGCTAAGCAGGTGAAGGGACAGTGGGTGAAGAGGGACATACTCAAACAAATCTTGTCTATTAACTTGAAACTTGTCACCAGTTTTATGGGCTTACTAGTAAAAGCCCTCTGAACTGAAATGAACCAAGCAACAGTAAAAGATCATTACTGAATACACTGCTATGCTATTGATTAGCTCCTATTTGTCATACACATTAATGACAAAAAGCAACATGTAAGTGCTAAGTATGAGTATTTTCACCATCCAGTTAATAACTTAATTGTGACATTTGGGTTATATGTCAAGCTTCGAGCAACATCCAAAGTATCACTAAAATGCAACAGTATGGTGTCATCAAATATAGTGATTCAAAGATGATAAAATTTTATGTATGTTTTTATGAGTTGTCTATGTACAAGTCAGCAAATCTATAACAAGTAATTTGTAATAGACATAAATTGATATTAATATAATAGCTGTATATTTAACATAACCATCCATTTTGTCTCATAGTCCACAAAATGTGTAATAATCATGAGATGCATAAAGTCTCCCTGTGGGAGGCATGGGCTTGAGTCAAGGGAGGCAGCCAACCCATGGAAATTCAACAGGAAAGGAGTTAGGAAAATAATATTCCTGACTTCACTCCTCTCCTTTCCTCCTTTCCTCCTATCTTCATTCAGCACTCCACTGGGTAAACCCAACTAGAAGCCATAGAGCTGAGAAGCCTATTGATGCAGTCCATACAGGCCAGCCTCCCAGGGCACGTAGTAGGGTAGGTTAGGGTGAGGTGTGGAGGGACAAGTGGAAGATTTCCAGCACAGTGGCAGTAAATGTAGAGAAATATGGGTTAGATGTTAGCACAAGACAGTGTTTTAAGTTTATTTAACCCTATGCTCAAGGGTGTGGATTTCAAGACTGAAATCAGGATGCGTGTTAGTGCTATTGTATGCCATTTTCCATTAGTGCCTGAAGAATACTAAGCTAGAAAGATAATTAATTATGTTCATGATACAATAAACCCAAAAAAGCAAATAAATTGAAATGATAGGCTGAAATCAATATAATAACATTTATTTGGGGAAAATGTTACATTTTACATGTTACAAAATAATCAATCACAAAAGAAGGATAGAAATAGATGTGATAAAAGCTTGAAGCTTTTAATTGACCAGAAGTGCAATGGAAGAATGATTGACTTCAATCTATGAATAGAAACACAGTATCAGATCCAAAGAAGGGACTAGATACATTGTCAGAATATGTTTCTGCATTCCAAAAATGGGGACTAATCAACATGGTAAAGATGGAAACTATGGCACACCCAAAAGCAATCCTGCTGAGTCCAGAGGCTTGAAGCCCTGCTGCAGGTGGTCCATGCCTCCACCAGAGACTCTGAGTTAGCTCTGTGTTAATAATCAACTAGAGCATTTGGTCGTTCTGTTTCTAGATAGGATTTGAATCATTTCTTTATGCAACTTCAATTTTTCCCAGGTGAGAAATTTGAGATATTTCAGAGAAACTGGCAATATTCCAGTAATTTTCCATTTAAATCATATACATAAAAATATCTGACATAATTTATTTGTCTTCAGATTCCTTTTTCCCTTCAATTTAAGATTTTTAAGTGGGTCATTTAAAAGTAGAGATTGACATGAAAAATGTCATCACAGATTCTGTGAACATGTGATGGGGAAAATGGAGAAAGCTAACAAGCTTTGAGCATTCACTCTGCACAAATACTTTACATATATTACCGTATTTACCATAAAACTATCCTATAATGTTGATATTACTATTCCTATTTTATTGATGTTAAAAAAAAAAAAACTTTGTTTAAAAAGGCAACTAAGTTCACCTATCTGCAAATATCAGGATTCAAATCATTTATTCCAGAATGAACCATTTTTTCTTTGTCTTGAGCTGAGATATTTCAAACCTTATTTCTCTTTGTAAGTCCTTATTATAATTTTGCTCTAATTAAGTTGTGTGAACTACATTTGGAAGACAAAACACACGAGATACTCAGAAGTATTCAGATGAGTAATGATCAATAGTGGAGAATAGCAATGAGGTTCATAAAAGTTTAGGCTGACCAAACCTCTCACCAAACTAGGATTTGTCAATGCCAAAGCTACTCCATTCCTATGCATTTATATTTTCAATCTAGATATTTACATAACTAGTTAGCAGATTATATTATATCATCTCTAGCCAGATGTCTTCATCCTGCACACAGAATATTCTGAATTGCTAAGTAATTACTAAGAGGAAGATAGGATGTTATTTAGAATAGGTCATATTAGTGAGCTATTGTTTATTATTATACATATAAGCCCAGATGAATCTTTATTGGATCACCAGTAAAAAAATATTGTGCCACATTATAATAGCTTAGACATATATGAAAAATACACTAGGTTATTTTTTAGTATTTGGGGAACATCAAAGCAAGATAAACCCATTACAATTATTAAATCTTAAAAAAAAATAAATGATTAAAGAAATTCTACTAGGCAGTGCTTGGCCAACCAAATTCAAACATATTAGGAAGTAACATGACTGTATTTTTAAAGGATATAGTTGCATTGCTTGCATTGTTTCAGAATCCTGTGTTTTCAACCAGCTTGAAATTCTAGCCTCCTGGAGCCACATACTGACTTGCTGAGAGAAGCCCTGGGCCAGGGCATGAAAACAGTCTTGCTGCAAAGGAGACCAAATTAGCTCCTTGAGGACACCAGGCATTTTCCCCAAGGGCAGCGTTTGGCCCTAGCTACAGTGCTTGTTTTCAGTCATCAAGAGACAACATTTAGTTACTCTCTTGTCATGAGCCTCTTGTGCCTTTGGGAGAGAGAGAATTATAGTCTATCTTCCAACCACATGACCCAGAGCTTCAGTCGCAAAGCTGCTAATGTTGATCATATGACAAATAACTAAACCACCCTGTTAAAAGCCTTATAGGGGTTTATTCAGAAGAAGAGAGCCAAAAAGAAGAGAGATGAGCAGCAAGAGCTCCCACCTATTTCTTCCCCTTCCCACTCTCAGCTCTTTGCATGGAGTGCAGAGGCAGCCCTCAGTCACTTAAGACTGCTTTGATGGGGAAGATACTCATGGTGTTTGACTTTATTATAGCTGAGCCAAATCAAATGCACAGGCACTGCTTCCTTAGATGTCTATATTTCACTTAAACTGGGATAAAGCAAAGAAACTGGAATATTGTCTCATCATGCATTCTAAATCAGCCAGGGTAGAAAATAATGGGGAGTTAATCAGATCACTGAAACTCTAATTCACTTGGTATTGATCGGGCAGATTCCTAATGGGATGGCAGACCAATTTCAAATTACAGTAAGCTGACTTGTCCTGGAATACCAATGACCAGGCTGGAGGATGAGCCAAGAGGACTGTGAGCTCTGCTCTCGGGATGCTCCCGCCTTGCTGGCAGGCATAAATGCATAATCCAGTGCGGCGTTTAGCTAATTAATAGGGGATTGATGAAAGGTTCAGTTTTGAAAGCAGCCATCTCACTTGAATAAACATGGGACCAGATCCCCATGGGGAAGGCTAGTGGGTCCTTGGAAAGTAAGTATACAATGAAAGCTAATGGAAAGTATGCAATTAACTCAGGCTTTTAATTATATTAATCAGTGACTTCATAGGAGCTCACTGCATACAGAATTTGCTCCTTAGCTCTGTGCCAACACTGTGTTTCTGATTCATGTCTGAACCAAACTTAAACAGCAACTTGAAGAAATAGGTGCAGGTACATTTATGTTAATTAATTTTCCCCGTGGCTAGAAGGTTTTCTGGTATGGAAGGATAAAGAGCAGAAAAAGGAGAAGAAAGGGGAGGAGAGAAGGAGGCAACTGGCGACAATGAACATTTTCAAAGCAGTGAGCTAAGAACTATTTTTGTTAAGATTGGTTGTTACTTTATACTTTCTTCCACTTAGGATTATTTGGCTTGGGTGTGTGAACAAATGACCAGTGTATTTACATGTAGTGAGTGCAGCCTAAAGACATAATGGATTAACTGTTACATTGTAGAAATAATTTGCTAAACTGCCAGGTAGAATATTCAAATGGATAAATTTGTTCTCACCAATGATAACTTCTTGTCTTAGGTCCCTTCTTTCATCTTCTTTCTCTCTCTCCTATGTGTGTGTATGTCTGTGTGTGTGCATGTAGATTTGTATTCACAAGGTGTGTGTGTGAGAGAGATGTTTGTGCATATGTGGGGGAGGTGTGGGTGTGTGCGTGTGTGTGGTGTGTATGTGTGTATGGTGTGTTTGTGTCTGTGTGTGTGCTGTACATCTGGGTTGTGTTTGTATGCACAATGTGTGTCTGGTATGTGTGTATGTGTGAGGGGTATTTGGGGTGCAAACATGTACAATATATATGTTTGTGTGTGTGCCTCTATGTGTGCATGTTGTGTGTGTGTGTGTGTGTGTGTGTGTGTGTGTAATGTACTTATCTATCATGCTCCCTTTCTCTTCTTAGAGTCTCAGCAGACACAGATCTAGGCAGACATCAGGTGGACAGAATCTAAGGTGAGCAACTTCCAGTAAACCACAGACTGTAAGGTTGATGCAGATAGACAGACCCCAGCCTTTTACAAAGAAAACAAAGTCAGGTTGTTGCCAGGTGGGGGTCTCTTTGCTTTATTTTTCATTTTCTCAATATATCCCTCAGGTAACTTGATTTAGGAAGTAGGCAGTGAAAACTGATTTATTTTAAACCAAAGCTTTATAGCAGTTAGTGCTTAACCAGACATAAAACTCACTGTTTTAAGGACTTTTACAAGTATTAACTAAATGTGTTATTATCCCCATTTTACAGAAAACTGTAACACAAGGGGGTTAATTAATTTGCCTAAGTTCATCTACCTAGTAGGCCAAGAAACCCACACCAGAGTCCAGATTCCTTACCACTATGCTAGTCGGGGTTGCGGGCTGAGTTTCAGTGTGTGAACGCAAAGAAAATGGGAAACATGGACTATTGTTCATGATGACAGCTGAGATTTGACCTATTTGAAGTCAGTCTGAGCATCAATCATGCATACTCCCCCAGTAATAATACTACTATGTAGAATTTACCATGTAGACTACCATACTACTAGTCGAAGTTAGTCTGTTATTCTGACATGGATGTCATGTATGTATATGTTCCTAAAATAGAATACAGCATAGAACACTGTCACAATTCCCTGAGGAAATAAATAAGCAAATCATAGTATATTAATATTATGTAACATGAATTGCTAAATATAGCAATTCATAGCATAGCATTAAAAAATTATGATTTCACAGACTAACTGATTATGTCAAATGTAATACATGATCCAAGGAGGCAGGGATTTTTGTCTCTGTCCTTAGATGCTAGTCTGGCCCTAAGAAGCACTAATTAAGCATTTGTTGAATGAATAAAATATTTATATGCACTTATGTTAACTGAAAAAGTAAAATTTAAAATTATATGTGCCCATTGATTACAACTCTGAATTTTCTGAACAGAATGAAGAAGACAGGAAGTGGTGGAGACTGTCAAAAAGTAGATTGTTACTTTTCATTACAAAAGTAGATTGCTAATTTTAATGTAAATTGTAGTAAAATATGACAAAATATTCAGTTGTTTGGTTATTGCCCTTGCCTCTTATTTTAGATGTATAATTTTAAATTACAAATTTACAAGCTTTATAATATAGTATATGATATAATATAGTACAGTAGTATAATATGGTATATTAATATTTTTAATAGCTGAAAAAATAGTAACCACCTAAGTTACCATTAATTAGAATAAATTGCAATCTATAAAACTGACTACTATATAGAAGGTGAAGTTACTAAGTTACATTTGCATAGAATATGGATAATATTTAAAACAATGTTGGTTTTTAAAAACCTACAAAGGAATATATAGAGAATATACTATTTAATGTAATAAATAGCATTATAATAAACAATACTGTATTGTATAGTATTGTAATCAATAATACAGTATTGCTTCCAGATAGAAACACATATGGTAAATGTTTTTAAATGTAGACATTAAAGAATTTTTAAAATGTGACAAAATGTTAATGTGTTAAGATGGAATAATGAGTCCACGTGTATCTATTATATTATTCTCTGTAGTTTTGTGTATATGAAATATATAACATATAATTAAACAATGTAATAAGAGTAAACATTTAACATTTAAAATTTTTTTTTACTTGAATAACACCTTGCATATCACAAAGCAATTTATTTTATCTCTAGATTCTTTTTGAGCATGAGTTAGAAAATATTCGGGGCAGGGAGGAAGGAGCTTTCTCTTACTTGGTGAAAATTATGCCTAGAGTAGTTTTTGTGTGCCTGTACTAGCTTATATAAGCTTCCTATGTCTAAAAGAACTGAATGGGGGAACATCAAAAGAAGTAATCATTAGAGAACCAAGGTGGTAGGTAGAGGTGAAAGCCAGAACCAATGTCAAGTCAGATCCCCAAGAACATGGTCCCATATCACCTCCAGAATCACCTAGGATGATAGTTAAAAATAAACTCCTGGGCCTGATCCCAGATCTATTTAATTACCACCACCAAGGTGGAACCCAATAATCTGGTTTGTTTGTTTGTTTGTTTTGAAACGGAGTCTCGCTCTGTCGCCCAGGCTGGAGTGCAGTGGCGCAATCTCGGCTCACCGCAAGCTCCGCCTCCCGGATTCATGCCATTCTCCTGCCTCAGCCTCCAGAGCAGCTGGGACTACAGGCGCCCGCCACCACGCCCGGCTAATTTTTTTGTATCTTTAGTAGAGACGGGGTTTCACCGTGTTAGCCAGGATGGTCTCGATCTCCTGACCTCGTGATCCGCCCTCCTTGGCCTCCCAAAGTGCTGGGATTACAGCCGTGAGCCACCGCACCCGGCCAATAAATCCATATTTTTAACAACAACTCTGCAAATGGTTACCATGCACATTAAAGTTTGAGAACCACTGAGTTAAATCTTTTCATAGTTTCAAGGCATGTCTCCAAGGAGCCTAGGAACTGTTAGTTTCCCTTCAATGGGACCCCAAATTCATTGAAAAGTCCAATAAAATGTATGAGCTCTTTGAAAGAGAATGGGGGAAAGATGAGGCAGGCATGAAGGCCATGAAACCAGTTGTAGCTATGAACCAGCTATGAAGCCATTCTAAAGGCAACGCTTAGATGTTTGCATGGAGTACTAGGGAAATCTGCTTATCCTAAGGCTATAGTCAGCCTTATCAACAAGCTGCTGCAAGTGGAACAAACAAATCAAAAGAACTTTGATAACGGATGCAAAGTGCCTAGCATGATACTCAGCTTACCCCACATGGTCAACACTGTACATTGTGGTGATGAATGGCCGAGATCTTTCAAAGCCAGTTCCACAAAGGCCTTTCACTGGGCATAGAGATGAAATAAGTAGTTAGGAAACTAGAATGCAGATTCTGAAAAAGAATGAGGCTCTCAGCAGGCTCTTGTAATGGTGCCAACCACATCTATCTAGGACCACAGTCTGAGCAGCTTGATCTCATGGTTAACCCAGATAGGCAGACTTTGAAGCCCACCAAGACACTTTCAGAACCAGATGCTCTCCAATTGCATCAGAGAAATCAAACGTAGAACTACAGACCGGAAACAAGCACGATGAACACTTTATAAGACTGGATAATGGTAGCAAACATACAGGGAGAGATTTGATAGAACTTGCAACTTCCGGCTGGGCGTGGTGGCTCATGCCTATAATCCTGGCTCTTTGGGAGGCTGAGGCGAGCAGATCACTTGAGGTCAGGAGTTCGAGACCACCCTGGCCAATGTGGTGACCCCATCTTAAAATTAAAAACCAAAATAATTTGCAACTTTCTGAAATTGCAGTGGAAGAAAAAGCATTAAAAAATTTGATAATCACAGTATATAAAAGGATTAAAAAAAACATGCACAGTATTTCCACTTGATAGATATAGGAATAATGAGTATCTCCCTCTCCACCAAGACAAGGGTTAGAAGAAGCCCTTGTTGTAAGAATTCCATTGACCAAATTGAGAGCTTCTTAGAAAACTCAGACTGGAAACTGAGGTTATAACTAAACCCAGAAACCCTTTTATTATACTTGTTAAGGTACTTAACTAAAATGATAAAGATCATATACTTTAAAAGACATCAATTGCTTTTTTCAAAATACATATAATTAATCACCTAAGCTTAATTAATTCCATGGTGTATATGCACCACATTTTCTTTATCCATTTCCCCTTCAATGGACACCTAGGTTGATTCCATGTCTTTGCTATTGTGAATAGCGCTGTGATGAACATACGGGTGCTTATATCTTTTTGGTAGAATAATTTACTTTCTTTTGGGTATATTACCTTTTCAGGGTAATATATATATTATATATATTTACCCCTGAACTTTAAACCACAGGCAATAAACACAAAAATAGAAAAATGGAATCACGTCAATTTAAAAAGCTTCTGCACAGCAAAGAATGCAATTAACAAAGTAAAGACATAACACATAGAATGGGAGAAAATGTTTGCAAACTATCCATTCAATAAGGGATTGATAGCCAGAATATATCAGGAACTCAACAACTCAATAGCAAAAAAGCAAATAATCAGATTTCAAAATGAGCAAAAGACCTGAATAGACATATCTCAAAAGAAGACATACAAATGACCAACAGGTATATTTTAAAATGCTCAACATCACTAATAATCAGAGAAATGTAAACCCAAACCAGTGAGATATCCTGTCACCCCAGTTAGAATGGCTATTATCAAAAAAAAAAAGAAAAAACAACAAATGCTGATGAGGATGTGGAAAAAAGAGAATGTTTATACACTGTGGGAATGTAAATTAGTTCAGCCACTTTGGAAAGCAGTTTGGAGAGTTTTCAAAGAACTTAAACAGAACTACCATTCAACCCAGCAATCCCATTACTGGATATATACCCAAAAGAAAATAAAGTATTCTACTAAAATGATGCAAGCACTCGTATGTTCATTGCAGCACTATTCACAATAGCAAAGACATGGAATCAACCTAGGTGCCCATTGAAGGTGAAATTGATAAAGAAAATGTGGTGCATATACAACATAGACTACTGTGCAGCCATAAAAAAGAACAAAATCAAGTTCTTTGCAGCAACATCCATGCAGCTGGAGGCCATAATCCTACACAAATTAATGCAGGAAAGGAAAACCAAATATCACTTCTTTTCACTTATAAGTGGGAACCAGACATTAGGTACTCATGGACATAAAGATGGCAACAATAGATACTGGAGACTACTAGATGGGGGAGAGAGGGAAGGAGACATTGAAAGGTTGGTTGAAAACCTATTGAGTACTATGCTCAGTACCTGGGTGGTGGGATCAATCGTACTCCAAATCTCAGCATCACACAATATACCCGTCAAACAAACCAGCACATGTACCCCATGAGTCTAAAATAAAGTTGAAATTATAAAAACAAAAAAGAAAATGTGGTATATATACACAATGGAATATTATTCAGCCACAAAAAGTAAAATCCTGTCATTTGCAGCACCTGGATGAAACTGAAGGTTATTATATTAAGTGAATTAAGCCAGGCATAGAAAGAAAAATGTTTTCACTCAATTGTAGGGGCTAAAAAATTGGACCTCATGAAGGTATGAGATAGAATGGTGGTCACCAGAGGCTGGGAAGGGAAGGAGGAAGGAGGAGGATGAACAGAAGTTGATTCATGGGTACAAAAATACAGTTAGAAGGAATAAGTTCTAGTATTCAACAGTACAATTAGGGAATTGTAGTTAATGACAATTTATTGTATCTTTCAAAATAGCTAGAAGGGAAGAATTGTAATGTTCCAAACACAAAGAAAATGTAAATGTTTGAGGTGATGAGTATCCCAATTACACTGATTCAACAATTACACATTGTATACATGTATCAAAATAGCACACGTACCCCCAAAAAATGTATGACTATGATATTTCAATAAAAAATACAAAAAAAGTATATTTACCTCAAATCAGTTTTTTTCATCCTGAACATTTTCAGACTTCCCCTTCAAATTAAATTAAAATACTGAAATTAGTTTTCTGGGGTTTTGTGTTGCAGTTAATATTCTTATTAAGCTTCCTTCAGCATGGCTTCTCCCGCCTCCATCCAAATGCCTGCCACCCTCACCCCAGCTCCCACACACCTGTGTGATACTAGAGAAGATTTTTATGGGCTTTCAACTACTGAGGCCCGAGTTACTTTCTCATTTTTTGTTGTCATAGTACAAACTGTAGATTCATTAACAAAAACAAACTCTAAGGGCACTTTTGACTTAGAGGAAGAACATAAAATAGTCACCCTCCGTGTTTTCAAAGCCACTGCACAAGTCACGCTAATTCCCGAGCTCCTATACTCAAGATCTACTTTTGACTGATCTATAAATATTTATAATTAGCTAAATAGATTATTGGGTAGTATGCAATATTAGTAACATAATATTTAAGGACCAAGGGAAAAATTTTAACTCAGTGGTTGTTGTAAATGTCTTTGAGGGAGAGTTAGCATGAATGTGAACACCTGAATAGGGAACAGCACCAAAAGAATGATTTAAAGCAAGAGCCCCAGAGGCCTAGCTCACCAATGCATCCCAATTTATTATTTTTAAATTCTGTATGAGAAGAAGAAATAGAGAAATAAACAAACATATACTGGGATTTTCCATGTCTCTGTAATGGAAGAGGGATAGAGGGAAAATTTCTACGTCCCTTCCTGTCTTAGTGTTTCTCTTGTTCCAATCAATGGCTTCAATTTTTCCAGGAAGATGAAGTCTTAGTTTTCTTGGACTTTCTTAGTCATTAGTATTCAGCATCTTACCCCAAATGAAAAGGGATTCTGTGGAAAAAACTGGTCCCCCTCCATCTGCTTTCCTGCTTCTCTGTGAGACAAAAACAGAATGATTACAGTCACATAGTGGTTTGGTTTTTGTTTTTTTTTAAATCAACAACATGAACCTACAAAACTGTCTTTTCACTTATTAAAAAAGTACTTTCCTCTACTTGACTGCTTTTGGCTTTATCCTTTTCCATTCTTCTTTTCCAGGAAAACTCACTACAAATTTCTTCATGCGCCTCTGGTCAATACATTCTTTCACTGGATTTACCATGAGCTACCGCTGGTGATTTTACTGAACTTGTTCTTTACTACATATCCCCCCCAAAAAAACCAGTGCTTCTTCCAAAACAAATTATTTTTAAAACATTGAAATATTTACTAGTAGAAATGTGGGTTTCAAACAGCGCTAAAGAGATTTCACCAGCTGGAACAATTAAAGCTGCTGGAGTAAAAGATGAGACAATGGTATCAACAGGGCCAAGAGTTCATTTATTAAGAAACTGAACCCTATCTGTTAAAGATATAATGTAAAATGGTAAAAGGTAGCAAACTAGTGGCAGTAGTAAGATTCATGGAATATGTGGACTGCAAGAAAAGGACAAATGACCATGACCAGGTGGCAACTCAAATCCTAGGTTGGTCACTACATTTTCTACTCTGTCTTATATGCCCTGTGTTATTAGGGAAGCATTATATATTTTAATTATGTATTTTAGTCTGTAGGTCAAAGACCTTCAAGTGAATTCTGCCTCTGATAAAGGTATCAATAGGTAATCTCACAACATCCCAGAATACCCAGTATGAATTGACAAGAAAGTAATCACTTGAATGTCTCTTCATCAACAGTGCCCACAAGTGGTATGTTTTTAAAAATTTACTCTTCAGTGAGGCAACCTTTAAATGCACCTTTAAATTGCATTAAAATCTGAGTGTTTCGAAATCACGGCAGCATATTGTATTGGTCAGCACAGGCTATGTTATATTGCAGTAACAAATAAACCCCCAAGTCTCAATGGCTTAACATCATAAAGGTTTAATTTTTGCTTATCCAGTGCAGTTTGGTAAAGGAGCCCTATCTCAATTTGTCACATAGTATCCCAGGCTGAGAAGGGTTCCATCGTCTTATGACACTGCCATCTCAACATTGCTGAGGCAGAAAATGAGAGAGCTGGAGACTCATGCAGGGGCTGTTACCTATACACATGTGAAGTCCACTAACAACCCATTGGGCCTAATCAGTGACAAGGTCCCAGATAACTCCAAGGTGGCTGAGAGGGATAGCCCTCTGTGAGTACTAATAATTCTACCATCCAAGTATGGTATTGATTTTACCTAAACAATATTTCATAAGGAAAATGCTCATCTAATTATAAATTTTTAAAAACATTCCTTATCGTAACATATTTTTAAACGTTCAATTTTCTAAACTCTGTATTCTTTAAGCTATTGTAAATATTGCAAATTATGAGTTTCAATTTGAATGTTTTGAGTTTTTGTGTTAACTTTTAAGGTAGTATTTGCATATAAGAAAATCATCATTTTAAGTGTAGAGTTTGATGAGTTTTGGTATTTATATATCATCATATAACTACCACCACAATCAAGATACAGAATATTTCCCTTACCCTAAAACATTTCCTCATTATCCTTTGCAGTTAATCCCAAGCCCCACTCCACCTCTGACTCTAGGTGACCATTAATCTTCTTTTAGCCAAGGTAGTTTTGAATGTTCAGAATTTAATTTGTAGAATTTATTTTATAATTCAAAAGAGAAAATTAAGAATGTTTTGTTCCCTTTTGTAATTCAGGCAGGTTATCTGATAAATATTTAATGCTATTTATCATTCATAATGTTTCTATCATATCATTTAATAGCTGTTCCTTGCATCCAAATAATAACACATGCGCAGCCCAACACACTTTCAGAAGGCAATATCCTGGTGATTGATGTATTTAGAATATGTCCATTGGCTCTACCTATGCCACAGGGTAAAGCAGAAGTGTTCCTTCCTCTTTGTATCCAAAACACTCTCAAGATTGAGCTCAGAGAAATAGTAAGGGCAGTTATAGGGAGGTCTTCCAAATTTTCTTTTGAGACTCACAGAAAAACTGCTCTGTATATCAATGAGAGTAGATAGGGATATATCAATGTGTGTGTGTGTGTGTGTATGTGTGTGCTGGAGTCACTACAGGGAGCTAATACAAGTACTCATTGCATTGATGAAAATTCCCCTCCTTCCTTCCTCATCACAGAGCTGTGACGAGAGACCACAGTAAATCCAAGCTTGGAAAATGAGCTGTGTCAGCCCTCCCAGAGACAACCTCCTTTGCAACAGGAAGTTGTCAAAGCCCCAGGGACCAGGTGAGTTACCCATCTCTTTCAAAAACAATTGTGATTTGCTCTTACTGTCTTGTGGGGAAAGGAAAGATTGTCAGGATGGGATTCACCACCATGTTCTGGGCATGCACAGTAGTGCTGGCAGCTTTGTATTCGGGTGCAGTAATGGCAGTGGACAGGGAAATTGTTGAATCAGCAGAAGGACAAAGGACACAAGTAATATAATGTCAGCTACACCTTGACAGAGAAAGAAGGTGGCTGCTTGTGTTCCCGGGGAACCCAAGGACTTGAGGCAGAACACTGATGGTGCTAACTAAGGTGTAAGGCATGTGAAGTAGGTGTTCTTATGCTATAACTAAAGATCAGTGTATGAAAATTTGCTAACACTTAAAGTGCTTTTTTCCAGAAATGTTCAGGGCAGTCATATGCTTTTGTCAGCAGCATTGCCAGTCTCCACAACATTCCATCATGTTTGAAGTATTCATCTTTTTCTTCAACGGTTCAACAAATATTTAGTAAGCACCTGCTGAGTGCAAGGCAAAATACCAGAGTCAAGAGAAGAGCGGCTGGGCACGGTGGCTCGTGCCTGTAATCCCAGCACTTTGGGAGGCCGAGACAGGTGGATCTCAAGGTCAGGAGTTCGAGACCAGCCTGACCAACATGGTGAAACCCCATCTCTACTAAAAATACAAAAATTAACCGGGGGTGGTGGCGTGCGCCTATAGTCCCAGCTACTCAGGAGGCTGAGGCAGGAGAATTGCTTGAACCCAGGAGGCGGAGGTTGCAGTGAGCCAAGATCGCGCCATTGTACTCCAGCCTGGGCGACAGAGTGAGACTCCATTTCTGAAAAAGAAAAGAGAAAAGCACCATGCCCAGCACTTGGGTTGCCCCAGACAACACTATATTAGTATAAGTACTTTACCTTCACCTTCATCCGCTCTTTCAGGGTCTCTTCTCTCACAGCAACATTACTGCACTCCCAGGACTTTCCACCCTCCCTTTTCCTGACAACTTCTGCTGTAACTCCTCTTCATGATGTGTTCTAGACCACACTTCCTGCACTGATGGAAATGTCCTATTTCTGCACTGTTCAATAGAGTAGTCACTGGCCACCTGTGGCTATCAAGCTTTTGAAATGTAGCTAGTGAGGCAGAAACTGAATTTTTAAATTTATTGTTTTAACTTATTCAAATTTAAATAGCCATTAAATACCACATTGGACATCATTGTTCTGGACATTTTCTATTTTTCCATCCTCACTGCCTAATACTTACCTTGCCAATTTTCTTTGGGGTTTTTTTTGTTTGTTTGTTTGTTTTTGACACAGAGTCTCCATCGCCCAGGCTGGGGTGCAGTGGCGCAATCTTGGCTCACTGCAATCTCTGCCTTCCAGGTTCAAGTGATTCTCCCACCTCAGCCTCCCAAGTAGCTGAGACTACAGGCACGTGCCACCACACCTGGCTAATTTTTGTACTTTTAGTACAGACAGGGTTTCACCATGTTGGCCAGGCTGGTCTTGAACTCCTGACATCAAGTGATCCACCCGCTTTGGCCTCCCAAATTGCTGGGATTATAGGCATGCGCCACCACATCCAGCTGTTGCCAATTTTCTTCTAGATAGCAACAAGTTAATATAGTGATTTCATGCATTAATGAGTGTTTCAATGAAGGAACCCCTTATGTATTGTACTGGGTTGGATAGAGTCCCCCCAAAGTTCATGCCCTTCACAGAACCTCAGGTTTGTAAACTTATTTGGAAATAAGGTAATTTAAGATGCAATTAGTTAAGATGAGGTAATGCTAGAGTAGAGTGAGCCCTTAATCTAATATAACATGGATCTTCATAAGAAAAGGAGAAGATAGGCACAGAGAATGCCATGGAAAAGAAGAGGCTGAAATCGTAATGATGCATCTACACACCAAGGAGTGCCAGTATCATTGGCACCACCCAGAGCTGCGAGAAAAGCATGGAACATACCCTCCCCTAGAGCCTTCAGCAAGAGCATGGCTCTGCTGACATCTTGATTTCAGACTTCGAGCCTCTAGAACTATGAGAGAATACATTCCTGTTTTTTTTAGCCACTCAGTCTGGTAATTTCTTAAGGCAGCCTTAGGAAATGAATACAGGTACTTAGATTGGCTTCATCTTTATCTTTACTCTTATGTTATTTAATAAAGACTTTATGGTCTTGGATTTGCCCCCCAAATTATTCATGGTGAAAAGGGTACTCTACCCATGGTAGAGTAACTAGCAATAAGGATATTTAAGAACAGTAAAGGACAGGTGGTACCTTGATAAAGTGAGAGTTTCCCATTTCTTCCTGTCTAGATTTTCTCCCTCACCAGACTTTACCTCAGAAGGCTGCTATACATAGCCTGAGACCTATTCTGAATCAAGGATGTGACTTAAGTCTTAGAAGCAAGCCTGGCTTCTGTCTGCAGCCCATTATTGACCTAAGGCTGCTATGATCACATTAAGAAAATAAAGCATTATTCATCCAGAGAAGAAGTATGACAAGTAATCATGTGTCATTACTAAAATATAATATTCCTAAAGCAGCTTTCCTAAAACTTATGGAAATACATACATATACATGCGCATGGATATTATGTGTGCATATAATGAATGTGTGTATAAATGTGGATATGTATGAGTGTATATTGTATGGGTACATCACTGAAGTGAAATCTGTTTTTCCTGAATGACTGAGAGTTCTTTCAGAGAACCTGGAATCCTCTAGAGTGAGCCACACACTGGCCTCTCAAAGAGACAGCCTGGAGTAAGTTAAATATACATTGAAGTCAACCCTGAGGACACCACCAGGATGATCTAGAATTGCCCTGAGGGAGAATCAAAGGCTCCAAGGCTCACAGTTCTGTACTGTACATGTTGAGGAAGCTAAAAGTTTAGAGCAAAACCGTATCCAATACACCACAGTCCACTCCTCTGCTACGGACTTCACATTATTTCCACAAACAAGCTTTGCTGCCGTAATATTCATATTCAGCTAGATATGTCAATTTCACAGTTTTAAAATATGCAGGGAATGTGAAATTTTTAGGGACAAGTGTTTGTTTCACCTCAGAGAGATTTTGGGAGCTGGTATCTGGCTGTTCAGATTCCCTGGAGCAAACAGACCCAGTGAGAGAAACCACAGGGATTTGCCAGAACCCAGAAAGGCAGACAAAACCCATGGAGACCTCTCTCTCAGAGGGCCACAGTTGCAATAGAAAAACAACTGTTTTTACATATACATGTACATCTCAGAGGCAGCGGCAGAATGAAAGCCTTACTGAGAGAGATGTCTCCTGTGTCAGGAAAGACCTTATTAGACCGTAATTGATGGAATCCAAGACAGGTTGCAGAGAATGCCCCTGCATCTCAGAGAGTTGCACGGCCTTCCCATAAATTTCGCTGATGACATTGATCCCAGGCCTGGAAACCTTTGTGGGGGCTGTATTGTTAGGCTTCATTAGATTCCTACTGTTTTCCAGAAAGCTATCTGCTATAAATTGTTATTGATAAATGTTGGAACCCAATTCTGGTATTTTCAGAGACTGTGCAACCTGAAAACACCACACATGTGGTACAGAATGAGAAAAGACAGACAAACTGACAGGTTTGTTCACATCGACTGTAGCTTGACAAGCAGCAGGGAATTCCAGCCTCCCTAAAGAGAGGTTGTTCGTTCAGCTGATGCACATTTGCCCCTCTGATTACTGCCAGTGTTCTCTGCAAGGGAGCAAAAGCTTTGGTAATTGGCTGCTTTGGATGAGTTTCAGAGGTTTGTGGGGTTTCAGAACCCAGTCACTTTGTTTCTATCAGAGTCCTACTGCTGATCTGGCTCTGACCTAAAAGGAGATTTTAAAGAGAACAATTATACTGTAGATTGAGAAATACCTACAATAATGGTTGGGGGTGTGGGGGTTTCGTGACAGAAAATGTGAAGAGAATACAGTGTAGAAGTTTTATGTCCTAGAAGAGCCTGATTTTTATTCAGAAGACATTGTCTATGTATTCTGTATAAAGTCAGGACAACTTTTTTTTGTTGTATGTGCCTAAGATGTATAAGGCTCTTTGGATGCATATTTTAAAACTATGGTTGCATGGTTCCAAAAAGAACTGATGTGCTTCCAATAAGTGGAACTCCATGCCACACAGAGGGTGGTAGAAGACCTGCACTGTGTGATGTGTCTATTTAGCATGAACCTAGTAAATACTTTTCTTTAACAACTTTTCTTTACCTTCTGAGGCTTCAGTTGTGACCTTGGGCATTTGGCCTATGAAGTCCTACTTTTCCATCAAATATATTCTTATTTCTCAAATACACATGAGGGGCACTTTTTTTAAAAGTCAGTAAATTCAGAAATTCCCTATTTTCACTATATAGATTTGCTCAAGTATCATTCTTCTCTGAAACCTTCTAGCTTCTCTCATAGAAAATCTAAATCAGAGTTTATAAAATGGTAGGATCATGCAATGTATTCACAACTGAGCTATTTTAGTGCTTAGAATGGGATATGGTGTATACCCAATATATTTCAATGTGTATTAAAGTATGTTTTAAAAATAGTAGCTTTATATTGAATAAAATCTTATACGTTGGTACTATATATAACAGCAGAATGAAAAATGTTATTTTCTATTTTCAGGGGGCAACACTAGTAATCATTTATTTTGTTTCTTTAAAAATGTGGTTGTTTTGAATTTGAAATCTGATGTCCAGAATGTCTTAATATGTCATATAATGTTCTACTACTCTTAGCATGACATTTCAAAAAGTAATAGAGTATCTAAGATCTTCTAAAGCTTCTCATTTATTAAAATTAATAGAGATACATGCACAGCTTTGTAATTACTTATTGTACCTAAATTTGTGATTATACCAAATTTGAAGACGAAATAGTCACAGTCACTCACCAAAATTTAAAAGTGTAGGAAATCATACTTTAACAATTGATCATACAAATAACTAGGAAGTAGTATAAGTAGTAGTTAAGATCAAGAATCTCAACACCAGAGATACCTGAATTCAAGCCCCTGTTCTGCCACCAAGTGTTTCTGTGAACTAGAGTCTCAGTTTTGCAATCCATAAAATGGGGATAATAACACTTCCTACAGGTTTCTGTGTGTGAGAGAGAATCAAATAAAACACTTCTAACATGCTTTTTGTAGTGTATAATACATAGTAAGTAGTATTTGCTAGCCATTAATTTTTAATAACATTCATAATGAAAACATACATATAAAGAGCATCTCTAGGCGTACAATTTAAACAAACTTCAGGGACTGGTGGATGATTAAAAAAAAAAAAAAAACAGCCAGGCCTGAATTAGTGGAAGCCTCAGAAGTGAGGAACAACCAGCTGGAGAGTGGTGTGTGCAAACTGGACCGGTAGGAGGGTCATGGCTAAACTGATCATCTGTGGAGTACCACATTCATGATACAATGTTTGCTCCTCAAATCCTTTCAACTTTAGTGAACAAACAAATATTCCCAAAATTCAGTGAAGGTTTTCAACATAATTGCCAAAATAAAGTGCGTGTGTATATGTGTGTGTGTGTGTGTGTGTATATATATATATATGTACATAAAACAATTCTTTGCTTAAACTCAATAAAGGGAACATGACTACACTACTCCTTTCCAAAAAGTGCATTCACTTTGGGGGGATGATGACAAATGTAAAGTTAGCTAAGAAACGTCTTAGCTAGAAATGTTGGCTGATATTCAAATAGGCGTCACTTTGATCAAGAAAATTACAAGTGCAAACACTTGTCATTGTTTAAGTGTAACCAAAGTAAACTTATGGTTATTACCTAGTATTACGTGGCCACAGAAACTGTTCATGCAAAGGTTACCAATTACCTCCTGAGGTCAACCCGGTGAACATTTGTAAATTCTGATTCTGCATGGCCTCTCTGTGGCATTACCTGCACACTATTTCTATAACACTACTGCTCATTCTAACTCTGCTTTCTCAGCCTTCTAGGAATCCTCATAACTTTTGGGGGGCTGCTATTTCTGAAGATTTTGTCCTCTGCCTGCATTTTATAACTAATACTCTCCCAGGGAAAGCTTAACCACTCCAATCACTTCAATTATCCTCATGCTGACAAGTCCTGTATATGTAGTCATTTTTCCTGAACTCCAAATACATATTCCTAATTTCCTTTGGACCTCTATATCCAGCACACTGACACTAGATACGAGAAGTATTCTCTGTTGTTTATAATCAGTTTATCATTTAGTGTATTGTTATGGAATTGTCATACTCTGGAGAGTCAATAACCTTAGTCCTTACAACCAGCCATAAGTGAGGCAAGTCTCTCAGACAAGAAACCAGAACCCCAGAGGAAGAACCAATCTGAAATTTTCTCTGGTCTCTGTACGAGGAAAAAACAAAATAAAAGACAACACTACTAAGAGCCAGTTTGGGGGTGCTGGAAATTACTATGGGGCTGTTCCACTGTTTTGTAACATTGGACAGCCTTGCTACTTTCATTCTTTTTTCATGTATTCTGTCCTTCTGAGTTTCTATCCAGCTGTCATAAATTCATGCAATAGCAACACATATCACTTCCTTTAAATATAATTTCCTGTTCACATGGTCTTGATAAATTAGTGTTGATTACCTGTAGTTTTTAAGTCCAAATATGTGATTAGAAACTATTTAAAGACAGGGTTCATTTTACCTCATCTGCATTACCAACTATCCCATTATTCACTCAAAGTAAATTTAAAATTTCATAACACCTCTATGAATTGCGCCTTCATCTACCACGTACACCTGAGATGTATCTTAATTCTCTAATAAAATTGCTAAGAGAGAGTTAGCTAGAATTGGTGAGAATCACTTGGGCTCTAGGAGGGGGCAATAATCTATAAATTTAAATACACAAAGCATCATCTCGCTCTTGTGATTGTGATTAAATTAGCCTTTGTGTCTGTGCTCACAATGTCATGTAAAACATACACAGAAAGAAAGGCAACTCTCTTTCATGAGTAAATGTTATAATTTGATATATTAAAAGAGAGCTCAGCCAGTGAAGGGGGTTTCTTTGTCCCTTTAGAACCTTTAAACCTATGTTGTGCCCAAGGTACTCAGACATACACACACAGAGAGACAGTATTGATTTCCAGAATTTCTCTATGGAATGCCAAAAATAATAAACAAAAAATTAATCAAAAGCAACAGGCTCCTTCCATTATGTATTAAATATCCTCCCCATGAAGTTAGGACAAATAGAGATGTATATAGAAAGCAATGGAAACATAAATCTAGTGTAGTCATCGATTTCTGCCTTGTTCCTTTATTTCTAGTAAATAATGATCTTCAGATCTTTCATGGTGGCACTATAGTAAAAGTCAGTTCTAGGAACCTTGGAAGTGTTTTATCTTTGAAAGAGCCAATGATACTGCCTCCTCTCCAAAATCATTGCATTCATTCATTTCTTGTTATGGAGTGAAAACAACGTTTAGTAGAATCAGAAGAAACTGACAAAAGATACTCGCTATAAGAGCTTTCTGAACAGTTATGTATACAGTCAATAAAACATTTTATATTGTCCTGTGTCAAATTAGAAAAAAAGGATTTCCCCAGAAAATGTGGCCCCTGAATATTACCATTAAGTTACTAAAAATAAAAATACTATAGATATGGATTACTAGAAAAACAATTTTAAAAATCTTAAATATTAAGTATACCTGATTGGACCTGAGGCTCAGCCCAAGCTGAAAATTCTTAGCTAACAAGATAAAAAGAGAAATAATTTAATCTACTGAGATGTATGAATTCAGTAAGCAAAGACCACTACTGCCATTTTATACAGACCTCTATATTCCCTCCCATTGCTCATTTCTCAGCAAATTCATAGGATGATGCATGACCAAGCCAGGTCATTAGATTTTAGAGCACATGAGAAGATGCCAATATATTTACAAGATAAACAATTAAGGGTGAATTCTGAATCTGGCAGTTAATTATCTATATGCCTTGAAAAAAGAATCACGTAACCTTTCTATATAATGAGGTAGCATGGCAATATACATGGGAAGTAATAGATAACTGTCAAGCATCTATTTAAGCCATGTGGCTTGTATATCTTAGTTTGAAATCAAGATGCTTTCTGGGATCTAAAGGAAGGCATCCCGAGAGGAAAGAAGGGAAAGAGACATAGAGAAGGTTAAGATTCAGAGTAGTTTGATAATACAAGGATAAGTCTTATAACTTGAGTCTTTTCTTTCCTTTTATTATTATTATTAGTTGTTGTTATTTCCAGTGGCAGCCTCTCATGAGGTGAGCACAAATGTCTTCAGTGGCATAGTCACCAAAGCTCACATACATCTTAATAAATCCAATTACTTCAGTGAATCATTCTAAGCAAGACTCCTGCTTTGTTCCAGCTCCTCACTTCAGGATATGCACTTTTTATAAAGGGCTGTGTTTCTCTTACACAGAGATGTAGGTACTAAATTTCTGTGGCACCTTGTAAGTGGATGTCAAAAATAAAATAAATGCTGAATGAATCTTTTAGAGAAATCAATTGTGTCAACCACAGATTTTCTGGGTCAGTAGGTTGGATGTAATAGAAGTAGTGACAGATGCCTAGGATGATGACTTTTGTAGTTACCAATCAAGCCAGTCAAAAGCACAGTGTTTAAAAGGAGCAGATATCCTACAACCAAAGAGGTGAGACTACATGTTTCACATAATAAATTAAATTTGTGATGCCATCAATGAAGAGCCCTTCACATTCCTCCGACATTCCTCCCCCTGCAAAATTATACCCATCACCTTGGGTAGCTGTGCCTTATGGTCTGCTAAAGTCCATGGCCTCGATTATATATTAATACAGCTTTACAGTTCTTAGGTAGGGATTTTTTTCTTTTAACAAAAATCTTGATATTTGTGCCCTACACTCTCACTTTGACCCAACAATCATCCTGTGAAAGAGGTGCCACTAGTGACAATTCAATTTGCTTTTTCAAGAATTTGCAAATGTAGGCAAAGTCAATGGGAATAACGCATCCTTCATGCAACTTTTACATTAAGAAGATGTGAGCTTTATTGGATTAGTCTCATAGAGGCAAGAACAGTAAAACTAAAAATGACATGTTAGCTAATCATTACTTTGACAATAATTGTCATGAACAGAATTTTTTTTATAGATTTTGGATGTAGCCTTGGAAGCAAAAAAGACTCAGATGCTGTGTTGGCCTGAGCTAAAAGGATTTTTTAAAATTTAATCTTTAAGAAGCTCCCGAGGATACAGGCTAAAAGAGTTTATAAAGGTCATAAAAAAATTAACTTATCTTGCTGACTGAAGCTTTTTTAATGCACTCTAAGTTACAAAGGAATCGCATCTGGAGCCTTTAGGCCAATGGTCTACTATATTTTTCTCTCATTAGTAAGGACAGCAAAAATCTGCATTTGGATTTTTACCACCGTAATCATCTCTGGTTCATTAGTCTTCATGATTGAATATGAGGAGAGCATGGAGCCAGTGGTGTAGGAATATTTTGTACTTATCTCATTTGCTCACACTGCAGTTCGGGAGGCAGCAAGAATCGTGGGAGGATCTGGGCCGGCTACTGGGGCTTAAAGTGGTTAAGGAAGAGTCAGACTGACTTCTATCAGGCCTGTCTGGAAGAAAAAAAATATACAATGAAAGGTCTTTAATGAAGGACTATTACTTAGGTAAAGCAAAATTTACTCTTCTCTCGTTGTTTAGCATCAGAAACAAAATTGGCTGGAGACATCATCGTAATGGGCAGCTAGATCCAGAGGAATCTCACCTTGAGAAATTTCAGCTTCCTCAACCATATATTGGAGATAATAAGCTGGCCTTAGTTATTTCACAGGCAGTTGTAAGGCATGTATGAAATAATATATATAAAATATTTTATTGTGATCAATCTCCATATAAACATTGTGCATTTTCATCATATTGACCATGATGGGTTAGAAAATCGGCAATTTCATGCAATATTTCTAAGAGTAAAACATTCTACAAACTAGAGAGTATTCTATATATTTTTATCAAAGGCTTTTCTTAAGGGAAGCATGGCCTCTGGCTTGGCAATTCTATTACTGGAAATTAATCTTAAAGGAATAAGAATGAAGAGAATGATGTACAAGTGTGCCATCAAAAAATTGTTTACAAGAGTAAAAACACTAGAGACAATTTAAATGTCCAACAAAGGGGATGAATAAAATAAAGTGTGGGTAAATAACATTCTATACATAATTAGGAATGATTATGTAAATTTGTATTTATTGGCCAAGAATAGAAGGATATTTCACCTAGTATTGTTAATAGGTATCCTGAGCATGTTATAAAACACTAAAGATAGTGTTAAAAAGGACAAAGAAAAATTCTTGAAGAAAATTAGAAATGCACAAAAGTATTAGTAATGGTTGTCACTGGATAAGGATTATAGAGGATTTCACTTTTTCCTTTGTGTTATTAAGTATTGCCTGATTTTTTTTATTTTTTATTTTTTAATTTAATTAATTAATTAATTAATTTTGAGAAAGGGTCTCACTTCGTCACCCAGGCTGGAATACAGCAGCATGATCACAGCTCACTGCAGTCTCAACCTCCCAGGCTCAGGCCATCCTTCCACCTCAGCCCCCCAAGTAGCTGAGACTACAGGTGTGTGCTACAAGGCTTGGCTACTTTTTAATTTTTTGTAGAGACAGGGTCTCACTGTGTTGCCTAGGCTGGTCTCAAACTCCTGGCCTCAAGCAATCCTCCTGCTTTGACTTCCCAAAGTGCTGGGATTATGGGCATGAGCCACCATGCCCAGCCCGTTTTTGTAATTAGCCACAAAAATAGAAGTTACTTCCACTTTGGAAAAATAATAGCCCAGGCTCGCAAGTTCAAATTTGGCATGAAAATTCAAATTTGACGTTAAGTAGCATATTAAAAACATGAAGACCATGATTATGCCCAAAAGACACGTATATGAATATAGTTGTACCTTAGTTTCAATTAACCCAGTTGACACAATGAGGATTTTCTAAAGTCAAGGACTGTATCTAATCCTTTGTTCCTTTAGCATCAGCAGTGCTAGGCACATGGCAGATTCTTAATAAATATTTTTTAAATGAATGAATGATAATTTTATAAGAATAACCTTAAGAATCTTTTAAATAAAACAATCTCTGCCACAATGAAAACAAGATTCGATTTTTAAAAATCTGTTTACATACAGTACATAAAGAAATATAGCATAATGGATGAAAGAACATGAATGACTAGACTGCCTGAGTTTGAGGCCCAAATACACCACATAGCCAAGGCATGTTTCTCAACATTTTTCCCCTCTTTTACGAAAAAGGTAATAATAGTATCAACTTCAGTTGTTGATAAATGAATAATCCACAGAAAGGATTAAACACAATGCCTAGTAGATTCTTCCTAAAAGTTGTGATTAATGTTGTTTTTACTGCTGTTGTTGTCATCGTTGTTGTTGTTCAATTTATCATTGTTTAAAAGTGGGCTTTCAGGGGGAGACAATTCAGTGAACAAGTTGGCCAAACTGGATGTTTGGCATTACACTGACACACTTTGAGGCCTCTCAAGATGAGAGACCGGCTTGAATTACTGTCATTTGGCTCGTCTTAAGACTGCTGAGCAAAACCAATGAACACTTATCAGGCCTCGGTTTTAAAAATGTCTATAGGATTTTTTTAACCCAGCTGTACCACTGGTTTAGGCATTTCTCCTAATGCTGAAGTCTTCTCTTTGCTGGAATTTTGATTGGCCTGCCTCCTTTAACCTAAATTATTTTTCAAATTAAAAAGCTTCCAATAAGCTAACCTTTAATAGGGAGGTTATATGGGGTGCTTCTCTGAAGTCAATTGCATTCTTCTCATTAGTATTCATAACAAGATCCCCTAACAATTGAGGATATTACATAGCTGGACAACAAAACATAATTTTTATGAATAAGAAAATCCAGCATAATCTGTTTGGCAACTTTTTTGTTAGAGATCTTGCTAGGGTTTTTATTCACTTTGGCTAAACCCTGTGATTGCGTTAGAGGTTCATGGCATTCTCATTATTTATTACAACTTGTTCCACATAGGGGTCATTCTCTTCTACCCTTTTTAATCATAATGATGACAGTTGAGAATTGACATTGTGCACTATTGTGTACTGTCAAATGCATAACAAATACCTTAATCAGGCTTAAATAGCTCAAGAACCACAACTATTTATTGCAGGTCAGAGGCAAATTTCTGGGGATGGCAAGTGGAGATGTGAGGATATTAATTTCAATATGCCCTGCCTCAAATGATAGCACCTAATTTGATCAAACATTTGCTTCATTTTATATGAAACTATGTCTCTTCTACAGTAGCAATAACCTGGATCAAATAATCTACCAGAGACAACTAGAATGAATAACCAGACTGTACTAGCGATTTTGTTGACTTAATACATTTACAAAATCAGAAACTTGGTGAATTTAATATAGCTAATTTCCTTAATACGCTTAAGAATCTTAAGAAAGAACAATATCTTTTGTGCATTTGCTTAGTGATAAATAGATTCTGTCATTGCAACATGCACTCTTCTTTCTTTGATTCTGAGAGCAAAGAAGAAATTTTCAAAATGGAGTCTTCATTCCTTCCCTAGTAGCTATTTCTAAGTTTCATGTGATTTCTGCCATACTGGTAGTAATGCCCTTTAAAGGAGGTGCATGTTACATTTTAGAAAATGATCACTAAAGGGCCACTTTTTGTTTCCCATTAAAATAGATTTATTTCAAATGTAGAGGGTAGTGATAACAGATCACATTTCCACATTGCCTGACAGATAGGATTAACTACCTGAAGGCTCTGTTTCAAAACCAAAAGGGTGCTTATGGCTCCTTAACACTTTTAAAGCAAACTCTTTGTGTCTGCTCTAAGCATGCTAAGGTGGAGGGCATTTATTTCCACAGCAGGAGGCCCATGGCAACACTCAATCCCTCTTACTTCACATTTATTATGCTAAATGACCAATGCACACTTAATCACTTGGCCTAAGAGAGGTGGCTAAGGGGATGCAGGTTTTCTCTGTAAGGGTATTGATGGAGTGGCTTAGAGATCAGCCTGCTTGGTGTTTCAGTCAATTAGAAAACACCTTATCCATGAAGTGGACTGACTGTACTTTCAAAATAAACTTGGATAAGACTGGATGCTGTTCTATTCCAATACGAATCTTTAAATCATGATCAACGAGGTCAATGTACCTTCACTTAGCTGTTTGCTCTATTTGGGATATGCTAAACTCTGGCTCTCTGTAATGATTTCTAAAAATATTAGTGTAATAATCAGGATGATAAATGCCAAGAACTTTCATGCTGATTTTATAACCACAGCAACCACTTAGAAATATTTTGTTTCTCCTTTTTCTCCCAACTCCAAGTAACTCACTCAACTTTACCCAAATTACTATGTGTGAAATAAAAGGCTTACAATAGCAGGTGTCTGTAAATTGAATTTTGAGCTCAGGTAAAAGATATGCAACTACATTACATTCTATTTTATAAAAGCATTGATCTTTTCAAGATAAAGGAAAAAAATTAAGTTTTTTGAGGTTTATTGTTAACTTCTCTGACTCTTTTGTTCACTCAATCAAAACCTCAGAATCATCTTCGACCTTCTCATCTTGTTCACCAGTCTGTTGCCAAGTCTATGGATTCTACTTGCGTAATACTCTGTCTCTTCTTATGAGTTCCCACTGCTCCTCTTCTTTTAGGTTATTGTTTCTTCTCTTTAGGATTAACCAGTCTCCTTAATACCAATCTCTGTTCTTTAATCTATCTTATACACTGTGACCACATAAAGCTTCCAAAAGTGCAGAGTAGATCATGTCATTTCCTTGCCCCCAGATCCTTAATGACTCCATATTGCTTAATTTTTAAAATAAACTGCTTAGGCTGGGCGCAATGGCTCACGCCTGTAATCCCAACACTTTGGGAGGCCAAGGCTGGCGGATCACAAGATCAGGAGTTCAAGACCAGCCTGGCCAACATAGTGAAACCCCCTTTCGACTAAAAATACAAAAAAAATTAGCCGGGCATGGTGGCGGGCACCTGTAAGCCCAGCTACTACTTGGGAGACAGGCAAGGAGAATCGCTTGAACCTGGGAGGCGGAGGTTGTAATGAGCCGAGATCAGGCCACTGCACTCCAGCCCAGGCGACAGTGCAAGACTCCTCTCAAAAATAAAATAAAATAAAATAAAATAAAATAAAATTAAATTAAATTAAAATAAAATAAAATATAAAATAAAATAAAATAAAATATAAAATAAAATAAAATAAACTTCTTAGTCCAGTATTCAATGGCTGTCCCCTATCCTTCTATCCCTGTCCCCAAGTCTACCTTTCCAGTTTCATTTCTCTCTGCTGTCTTCATTCACCCACTAATTCAGTAGTGTGGCATTCGTTAATATTCATCATGCAGGATCTGTGCATGGGATTTCCTGTTCCCTTGCTCTTCTCCCACTGTATCTCCTTTCCTACCCCCATTTTATACAGCCAAATCCTGTCTGCTTAGACTTCTCTGATTTCCTCCAATGTGCTGATCCCTCTTCTATATCTATATACCTTATGACATTTTCATCTTGTATGATAGTTATATATATCTCTTAGACTTTAAATTGTTTTTATAAATTCCCTGGAAGTGGAGTCTAGGTCTGATTTTGTGTTGACATCCCCCTTAGTACCTAGCACCGTGACTGACACATTGTATCCATTTAATACATATGTATTGATGTATTCCATTCACAAATGAATCCTAATTTACTATTCTTAAAACATCATAAATTTATGTTTTCAGACACCTACTTTCACCTATTCAGATCTTGAAGCATTCTAAATTCGAACAGATGTTCGGTGACAGCTGGGAGAAATTACACTGCAGATACCAAATCATCAGCACAGCTCTCAGGATCACATCTTCACCTGGTTATGTGTTCTGGACAGCTGTGCCTTCTTGGAAATGCACTTGGCTTCAGGAGCGAGCTCTGTTTGTAATACCCTTATAGCATTCCAGAATAAACATGACAGGCCTTGATGTAGAGTAGAATATGTGCAAGTCCATGATCTATTTATGTTCTCAGGGGATTAAGGGGGGGCTCATTTTGCATTTGTAAAGATGTTTCTTATCTCAAGACCTCAGTCAATTTCAGATCACTGTGATTTTACTTTTAGTAAAAAAAAAAAAAAAAAAAAAATTCAGATAGCCTGTGATGGGGAAAATATGAATATAAGGAAAATGTATAACTCAGCATATGCTGGAGGCCAGAAACAAGACCAAATGATGCATAGTTAGGCTCACTTTTCCTGAATTGGATGCATGTTCTGCATCCAAATGTGCATTAAATTTGGCTATTGCATCGTTTTTTATACTTGTCTGCCCTGAAACTGTTCTTACCATTCTCTTGGGACTATGGCCAAAGGTAGAACATTAGTGAATATCCATGTTACCTAATCTCCTGTGGTATATTTTATTCCATGCCCTTTGTTTTCTTTCTTTCCTCTTGATTACTCATATGTACCCCATTCCTGTACTCTATGTTGGTAGGGGTAGGTGGGGAAAGAAAATAAATATGCCCATGGTTGTCCTAATAGACACCAGTTTATAAATAGTACTGGTTTGAGTGTGCACTGGTTTTCTGAATACAGGGAGGTCAAAAAAAAAAAACATTTTCTTTTGAAATGAAAAAAGGAGGTTAAAACAAGAGTTCTAATAACAGGCTTAACACAGAGCAGTAATACCAGCATGAATTACCCTTGGTACCAGACTTTTATTGGAAGTCCTAGATTGCTTTGTTCCTGTCCCTGACATAATATTCAGAGTTGGGTTTATATTTGTCCAGAACGGAGCTGCTTGCTGCAGTCCATGCAAATCAAATGCTTGATTTATGTACCATTTTACTGGAGGGTATAGCATTAAATTTAATTTTGTGAGGGAAGCCTGAGGTGCTTCAATGCCTGGGCCTGACATTGTGAACTAGGTAGAGAGGTGCACAAAAATTCATTACAGTTTCCAATATGCGAAATGCAGCATTTGAATGAAACATTTGTCTCTTGTCAAAAAGGCGTCATGTCTATTCTTGGATAAATATTTCCACCCCACCCCTCAGGACACAAAAGCACATTTTTGGCCTTCATCACAGATCTTAATAAAAGAAGAGTGACTACAAGTATTTAGGGGACTCCAGGGACATCAAGCAACATGTGTCTGTGAAATTAAGAATTAGTAGTAATATCAACACAACTGTCTGTACCTTGACTGTTGAATGTTGCAGCAGAAAATTGGTATACCTATACTAATTAGCTATATGAGAAATTTGTAACTTTTTTCATCTTTAGCTAGATACTATTTACCAATCTTGTTGCTCATTACCGGTTGGCTTCCTTTTCCATCCCCTACAGCACCTATTCAACACTTGACTGCACTCTTCCCAGTATCCTAACCTCACCGCTAACTCCTGGGTCGCAGCAGAAATCCTGTCATTCACCTCCCCAGGAGACTCAGGGCCATCAGGAGTCAACATCCCTAGCTTTCCTTCCATATGCCTCATACTCTTTGTAAACACTGTTGATCCTCCATTGCTCATGGAAGACAGTCTTTAACCTTGTTACCCTTGAGCATGCAGGTAAATCCTTTAGTAACCTGCCCTGTCCTTCCTTTCCAGCCTCATCTCCTGCACACTCCCCATGCACTAAGTGTTCCAAAACATACCTGGGCTCACCTGCTCCCTCTGCCAGGAATGACCTTCCCCTGTTTCACCACCAGCAAAATCTGCTTCTCCGTGAAGCTCTTCTCTCTCAAAAGAGGCTTGCTTACACCATTCATAGCACTAGTATAAAAATAATAGCACATTTAGTTGAAGTATGCCCAGTTTTAAGTATATCTTATTTAATTTTGTATCATCCAGAGCACCTGGCACAGAATCTGGTACATAGTAGTTACTGAATAAATGCTTCTAGAATTAAATTGAGTTAAATGATCACTATGATAGTAGGAGGAAAATAAATGGGTGTGAGGCAAAGAGAATTTATATCATCTCAATTTTTCATACCTTTTGCCAAAGAAATATAAGATAAGCCCAATCGTAGACCCAAACTTTTATCTTTAGGAATTCTAGGTTTGAGTCCTAACAGTGACATAAATCAGTTTTCCTTTTGAACTTGTTCTTTAATTATTGTATATGTAGCTGTTCCTATTTGTGAAATAAATATAAATGGACAAAGTCTTAACCATATTTTAATTTCAGTTTATTGAAAGTTTACATGAAAAGAGAATTTGTTAAAAGTTTCCCCAAGGACGCTTTTCTTACAGAAATGCCTCCTACAGCATTCTCTTTGTCAAAATAGTCAGAAATGTTGATATTCATTTTTTTAATATGTAAATAGTATAAGTCTTTTAGACTCAGAAAGGACTAAAGAAAGGCTCTACTATGTTGATTGATAAAAATTATTTTAAAATGACCTAATCCCATGTCTGAACTACATTAAGCACTATGCTGTCAGGTTTGAGCCCAAGCTGAGATCCAAGGGTAGTGGGTGGGTAGGTGGTGGGTAGCTGGAAAAACACTTGAGGAATCGTAGGCAGTTGTGACATGGCTTTATTCTCTCTATGGGGGCCAGCCATATGTATATTGTCAGCAGGATAGTTATACCTTTTACAGACAATAGTGGCTCCGAGCCAAGCACAAGTTCATGTGAGTGGTTACCTAATGTGCCTCACGTGACGTGGTTACATAATGTGTGGGGTTGTGCGCCTGTGCTGCAAACCCGCTGAGCCATTCTGCACTGGAAGGCCGCCTCAGCCTCCTCCTGACTAAAGTGCAGCCATCTCCCTTACACTCCACCCCCTAGGCTGAGGGTGTCTTCTGGGTAGGGACACGTGCCCATAGGGCAGAGCCCTGAATCCGTAACCCACAACAGCAATACAGAGAGAAACAGCTCACTACTAGGGTCCCAGCTATGCTACTTATGACTATTAGGGCCCAGCATAGGCCAGAGCCCAGGAATGCCCACCATCTCTGCAGGGGTTTGTCAGTAAGGCTCTTGACTGCCTCAATCTCCCATGAGACCCCTTGCAGGGCTGCTGTTATGTTCTGCGGATTGTCAGGGATAAAGGTACAACATTGTCTTCCTAAAATGGCATAGGTGCCTCCTTGGCAGCAGTTCCTATGTCTAAGGCCATTCGGTTCTGCAACGCCACCTTTCTGATCTGATCAACCTTATCTGTTAACAGGAGGAGGGTCACTTGGGTGTAATTCAGAGCCAAGAGCAGTAACTAGTGCTTCTACAGTTATGACATCCGCTCCAGGGATAGTCACTGCCAAGGGGTAGAACCAACAGGGGGCTAGTCGCACTCGCAAAAACCAAGAGTGTGGTGCCTCCCAGTTATGTGAGCGTCTGGGTAATGTGGGGAGAACAGTGGCAGGCACAGAAGGCGACCCTCAGGTACAACGTCCAGTCCAGTTTGCTGGTAGATAAGGCCACAGTATGTCCCCACAGACCCCTAAACTCCCAGGGGACACAAAGTCCATTGGGGCCTGACCTTGTTGGGGCCACTTGTTCCATCATACCTTCAGTGTGGTGACATGTGTTATGTTTGCACAGGCTGTGACGGGTACCCCTCCCACAGTGGTGTTACCCCAATGTTCTATGCACTGTAGCGCTTGAGCTGACGGTACTACATCTTCCCCACTAGCCAGCCCCACTCATCATAAACACTATAGCCAGCCAGGGGGCAGGTGTGTTTGCTTTGTCCAAAGCTTAGCGTGTTGTGTTCCAGACATCAGCCATGGAACCCCAAGTCTCCAGCCATGTCCAGTTCTCTGCAGATGCTGAATGTATGTGCCAAGGCAAGCCATCCACAGCTGCTGCTGGAAGGCAGTGCAGATCCAACAGTTGGAAACATTGGTCACCTCAGCATAGGTGTGGGCCCAGTCCACAATGCAGTTGGAGCATGTTAACCTACGGTCGAAATGACAGAGCAGGCGCAGATACTAACAGAGGTAAATCACATCCCTCAGGCAAAATACAGGCTAACTTTTCATCCCTGGATAACAATGCAGCCACGAGGGCTTCTGCCCTGGGTGATGGTACTACACCTTCTCAGCTCCCGGTGGTTCCTTTGGGTCCTGTATCCATGCCAAAGTCACGGGGGAGCTCGTAATAAACCACACAGACAATACATATGTCTCCCGGAGGGGGGTTCCTTCCCTGGCTGTTCCCCTATGAACAGTCAACTCTGGGGGCCATGTATTGAACATCCAAGGAGTGGCATGCAAGTCATACTATAGGCCCTCCCCCCAGGGAGCTACAGTGGCCCACCACTGGCAGTGGGGGCTTGGAGGGTCCATGGCCACAGCCAGGTTTTCTGTTCCCCCACCTTCAGGGGTGTTGGGGCAGCTGCTCGTCTCCATACCTGGTCGGAGGAGGTCATCCATAGTGTGTATCTGCAACCGAATGGAATGGGGATGGCAGCCTGGTGTAACAAACCCTCCACCAGGGCCAGGCTGCCTTTCCGTGGCCATTTATTCAAGGTTTGGAGCACCAGGTCCAGCCTGGAACTCCAGCCCACAAAGATGAGGGTGTGACATGCAAGTGTAACCCATTCTTCAAGAGCCCGTTATATCATTCAATCATACCTGCAGCTTGTGCGTTGTACAGCACATGGAATCCCTACTTTATGTCCATTCGTTGTGCCCATTGTTGTACCTGTTATCCAGTGAAATGTGTTCCCCTATCACTCTCAATGGCCAGAGGGCAACCATACAGGGCACATAAGTGTTGCAGGGCCCGGATGGTGTGCTGTTGGCCAGCCGCCCTGCAAGGGTAGGTGAACAACAGGCCTGTGGCGATGTCCACAGCTGTTAGCACATGCATATACCCTTGCGACGTCAGCAGTGGCCCAATGTAGTCTACTTGCCACCTGGGCAAGGGCACTCGCCCTATCATCACTTGTTGTGTAACACTGGGCAGCTGCCTCCATTTAGGGTATGCCTGAGCACATGCTGGGCGTTTTTGACAAGCCTCCCAAATATCTTGCATGGGCAAGGACAGACCCCAGTGCTTATTGATCTGTTGTATCAGCTTACCCCCTGCATGTCCCAGTTTCTGGTGCAGCCACAAGGCCTCATCTTGTGTAGGTGCCGACTCTACTAATTGGGCTTTGGACAAGGCATCTGCCTCATCATTGCTGGGGGTGGCCAAAGACATATGGCCTGATGCATGATAAATAGTTACCTCTTTCTGATGGCCCATTTCCCCGAGGTCTTGCTACATGGCTTGGCCCCAAATGGGTTGGTGGCCGACTAGCCAATTCTGTGTTTTCTAAGTAGTTAACCACAAGGTTAAGCCTCAATAGACTGCCCAGCTATTGGCACAGATTACCATAGATGTCTCCTCCTTGGTGATCACTATCCATACTAAGTTCAGCCCATTGGCTATTTTGCTCACACCTGGTTTCAAACCATATCATGTTGGTACTAGGCTGGACTGCAACAGTGGTTCAGCAGCAGTAGCACCTTGGCTAGACCCATCTGTGTACCATGCTCCATTGGGAATGGGGGGATGCCCTTCCTTAAACAGTGATTGCTTGTCTAAGGGTGCCTCAGGCCCCATGACCTTATCTTGCATTAGAACTACAGGCCCCAAGACCTCTTGCAACTCTGCTGCTAAGGGGCTTGTACTCAGTGTACTCCACTGCTCTAAGTAGACATCCCACTTTGCCAAAGTGGATGTCTGTGCAGTCCCAGTCTGGGGGGTTATTACCCATGAATGCACCCATCCCACTGTCAGGTAAGTTGTCCACATGACAACTATAGCCCATCCTGTCACACTCTCACAAGCCTGAAGTGTGTCATATACAGCTGCCAGCTGTTTTTCTATTAAGGAATACCAGAGCTCAGCTCCCCCTTCCATAATTAGGACAAAAAGCCTACTGGCATTCTCAAGCACTCCATGCACTGCCACAGGCCCCAACCAAAACCATCTGTGTTCACATGCATATCCGGCTCAAACGGGCGCCCCCAGTCAACTACTTGTAGGGCTTGTGCCTGCTGAATAGCCCACTTGGCTGTCAGGAAGGTGATCTCAGCCACTTCCCAATCCCAGATAACTTGCTTCTTTGTTAACCAATACAACAATTTTATCATTTGAGCTCAATGGGGAACAAATGCCCGCCAATATCCCAGGAGGCCCATAAGAATTTGCAGCTGCTTCACCACTGTGGGCCTGAGACACACCTGAATTTTATCAATGATGGCCTCTGGTATGACCTTCATCTTACCTGACCAGATTATTTCCAAGAATCTGGCAGATAATCCAGGCCCTTGGACCTTGGATTCATTGATGGCCCAACTGCATGCTGCCAAATGTTTCCCCAAGAGTGGCACTGCTGCTTCTAAATCTGCAAGAGAATCAGAGGTTATCATAATATCATCAATACAATGGAATAGGTGGACCCCTTCTGGACATTGCCAGGCAGCTAAATCCGTGGCAATGAGACCATGACATATGGTGGGGCTATGCACATAGCCCTGCGGCAACACTGTAAAAGTCCATTGTCGCCCTTTCCATGTGAAGGCACACTGTTCCTGGCTCTCTGGAGCAATATCAATGGAGAAGAATGCCTGGGCCAAGTCCACTACATAGTGGTACTGTCCCAGTTCCATCTTCAAACAGGCCATCAAATCCATGATTGACAGTACAGCTGCATGCAAAGGGGGTGTTACTTTATTCAATTCCTGATAGTCCACCGTCATCCACCAAGTTCCATCAGGCTTTTTAACTGGCCACACTGGAGAACTGTAGGGGCTGTGGGTGCCACGCAATATCTGCACCTCCTCTAGCTTTTTAATTGTCTCAGTTATCTCCGGATGCCCACCTGGAAAATGGTATTGATGGGCGAAATTAACCAGTCGGGGTTGTGGCTGGACCTGAGGCTGGTGATGCATATATCCATGCAGCACCGTCTTCACCATACACACTCGGAGTCTGAATTTCCTGGCCATGCTTTGTAATCCCAGGCCGTGTAAAATGTCCACCCCCAGAATGTATTGCAGTGTGGGACAGACATACACAGTATATAAATTGGAAGCCAAGCAGCCGATGCCGAGGAGCAGAAATACAGGTTTCACATTCACTGACCAGCCTCCATAGCCGGCAACGTATGCAGCCTCACCCAGAAACAAGGCTACAATCTGTGCCAGTATCTACCAGTGCCAGCACCCAGTGTACACTGGTGGGGGACCAGTGGATTGCTAATTCCACATGTGGCCTGTGGTAGTCCATTGTCCCCACCAAGCCAGGCACCTCAGCCAGTTCCCTAATCAAACAGAAAAGAACTACAGTTACGCCTGGCTGCAGCAAGTAGTCTTTAAGCTGGAGTGCCCGGGCAGGACTGGGTCACACAGCAATGTCTTTCTCCCCCTTGGGCATTTTCTGGAATTGCTGCTCCGAAGACAACCGCTTCCACAAAGTTAGGAGTACTTCATTGGGCTGCTTATAGATCTTCTCTCAGTCAACCCCAACCAAAATCAAATCTCACCACATCTGTGCATGTCACTAGTTGGGGCCCTGCTTTTTCCCATGAGGGAGCCCCCTGCAGACGGGGCACCATACCCTTCTGCAGATGGCCTTCTGCTTCCCCAAGAGCCACCATGGCAGTGGTCATTTCATGTACACTGCACCCTATGTACAGGGTGAACACAGCAGCTAAGAAGCTAAAGGCACTCAGGGGTGCAGAACCCAACATGAGATCCCTCATGTGGGAGGTGAAACGTTCATCATCTGGCCCCCAGGTATTCAGGTCAAACATAGTCTGCTGCATACCCATCTCCCAGATGACTTGCACCAACTCGGCACACGACTGCCATTTATTCAGTTTCAGGTATTTCACTGGCGTCGTTCCACACAGTCCATTGGCTGCCTGTAGCCACTCAGTAGGAGTGTGGTCACCTTGCCCTGCTGCTAACCGCCTGCTCACTTGCAACCACTGACAGAGGAAGGGGTCAGTGGTGATGGAGCCCAGCTTTTCCATCTCAAAGGCAGAACAGGAGATACTATCTTCTCCCTCATCCCACAGATGAAGCATCCGGGCTGGCATGGGTTCCCCTGGATGCTGGCAGCACTGCTTGCCTAATTCCTGCACTCAGTTGGGGTATATGCAATATACAAAGTGTGTTGCATTATGGTTGGGGGGAGGTCCCTGAGCCTGCCCTTGGGGCCCCAATGGCTGTTCATGATCTACCTTCTAACAGTGGTGAATCCACAGTGGGGGTTCTTCCTCCTCAGTATCAGACTGAGTGGGGGTTTCTGGCCAAGACAACAGACGGAGGCCTGCATTCATGGCAGCCTCTAATTCTTTCTCCAAGCTCTGAAGCCAGGCCTCCAGGCACCCTGCCTGCACCTGGAGGTCCCTTACCTGTGCCACATCCCTCAGGGACTGGATTTGTACTTCTCATAGCACAGTCATAAATGCCCATCTAACTCTGCCAGCAAAGACTTGCTCCTTCTCAATGTTCTGTGCTTCCAGCTGCTTCTGCGCCTTCTCCATGCTCATGGGGGACCCATCTACTGCCGCCCAGGTTTCCACTGGAGCCCATTCAAGCAGCACAGCTGCCACCATGTACCACAACCCATGTTGTGGCCACAGGGCCGACCCCAAATCAGCAGGGACCGAAGGCTCACTGACCTCAGGATACTACTGACTATGCCAGTTATCAGGTTTGAGGCCAAGCTGAGGTCCAAGGGGACTCAGTGAGCAGGTGGCAGGTAGCTGGAAAAACACCCAAGGAATCATAGGCAGTTGTGACATGGCTTTATTCTCCCTCTGGGCATGAACCATATGTACAGCATCAGCAGGGTAGTTATACGTTTTACAGACAATAGTGGCTCCGAGCCAAGAATGAGCTCATGTGAGTGGTTACCTAATGCACCTCATGTGGCATGGTTACATAATGTGCAGGGTTGTGTGCCTGTGCTCCAAACCTGCTGAGTCATGCTGCACCTTGCCTACTCCTGACTTAAATGCAGCCATCTTTCTTATATATACCTATCAAAATTCCATTGAAATATGTTTATTTACATTTTGTGTTGCCTATTACTATGACACCTGGGAGACCAACTTTCATTTTGGGCTTCAAATGAGAGTGAGAATATGCTAGCTTCCAATCCATGTCTCTGTTCAATGAAAACCACAGAGCACAAAGCACTTGTTCTTAAAAATGCCAACTAGAAGCAATAAAATTAACATTCAAGACTATATGGTCATTGGCCAAAAGTGATCAAAGGGACCCCAGGGTGGTGTGTAAGTCTATGGACTGAAGAAACCAGGTCAAAAAGGAAGGACTTATTGAAATGTTATGGCCTCAAATACTCATTCATAACAAAATTACCTGTCAATTAAATATTACCCTATCCCTTAGCTTTATTCTCCACCCTGAAATCTTCAGCATACACAAACACACTTACACACACACACACACACACACGTGTGTGTGTCCCAATTTGAATCTCATTGAAACTTATAAGAGTTTTCAGGGTCTCTTGCTGTCTATTGGGAGGAAAGTGAAAAGCAGATCCCAGCTACTGAAACACCTATGAAGGAAGGGAATGCTACACCTGCATTCTGAAATCCAATTGCAACAGCTACTCAGAATAAAATAATAGACTAGAAATCAGAAGTCTAGGATCAACTTTGCCATGGAGTAAACAAAACATGTCAACTTAGGCAAGTCATTTTGCATTCTGAGTCAGTTTCTTCATCTTATGCTGGGGACAGTTAGAGACAATATTCCTCTACACTATGGAGAAAAGGTATTAGAGGTAAAGAGAGGTGAAAAAAAGACTGGAAAGAGAATAAGCAGTACAGTGAGGAACTTGTCTTAATGGATAGGTGAAGGAAATTAAGATAGAATGGTAGTGAAGTAGAATGGTAGATTCTTGAAGTTGTCAAAAGTGAAGCTTAAGAGTTAAGAAGCTAAAACAAAGGAACCTCCTTTGAAACAAAGCTTCAATCTGTTAGTCTTCCTATTTAACTTAAGTGTTGGCAGAGAAGTGTGGTAGGTTCTTGAAAAGAAGCATAGAAGGATAAAAATAATTGAAATACTAGTTGCCAGGGCCTAAACTTGGATAGTGGCAAGGATTAAATTGCAAGCTGTTAAAGGGGATCAACTCCCCTCAGACTCAAGTCATCCCCTATAATTGGGCTGTTTCCATAGATTTTCTAGGGAATTTGAGTTGCTGTGCAGTTAAACCTTCCCTCTGGTCCCAGATTCCCTTACCATGCAAACTCAGACTGAATCCAATGTCCCATTTATCTAGAGTGGGAATGATGTCTAGATGGTGTAGCCCTTTTAAAAAATATGGCTAATAGGATAAACCAGCTTCCGTGTAAACTAAAATCAGATTAGTCTCAGAAATAAAATTTTTAGAGCATTTACTTAAACCCATGAAAGAATTGTCTTTCTTGATTTGCACATTTCTTTCATGCATTTCTTAATGACCATTATACAAAAGAGGAAAACTATTAATTGATATTTATTGAATATTTTCTATGTGCCAGACATTGTTCTAGGTGCTTCTCTCTCATTTAATCATCACAAAATCTCTAGGAGGCAGGTACTACTGCTATCCCCACTTTACAGATACTCTTCGCAGACAGAGTAAGTAATTGGCCCACGTTTACACAGCAGATCAGTGACAGACCTTGGGGGGGATCCAATGCTGGGGTGTGAGCACAGAGTGCTTGTTTCTCACTTCTGAAAGCACTGCCTGCAATCTGTGAAAGGTTGGCCTCTCTGGGAAGCACAAGTTTTCTCTCCACATCTACCCCAAAGACAACAATTGCTGATAGGTCAGGTCACTGGAGACTAAGAATGTTACAAAGGGTGAAGATTTGTGTTACCCTTATAGCAGAATGCCTTATTAGAGATTAAACTTGTTTTTTTTTGTTGTTTGGTTTTGTTTGTTTGTTTGTTTGTTTGTTTGCAGGGTGGGAGGTTTTTTTTTTTTTCTTTTTCTCTCTCCAAAGAATTCCATGTCAGAAACTCCCTTTTCAGGTATGGAAGGGAGAAAAGCTTGAGGTCAGCTTTGTAACTTGTCAGGGGTGCTGGGGGAAGAACAGAACTCAAATCAGGCAGGCGTCACTACAGACCTGTTCCCAGTGGCACACAGGGGGTGGAACTGTTCCTAGTGTGGGCAATGGGGAGTCTGTACAGAATTTAAAAACAATAATAAAACCAAATAGAAGTTAGTCTGCTTTTTACTATCACAGTGCACTGGCAATTCTAAACAATGGCAATAATACTCTCCCCAGAAAATTCTTTTTGTTGGTCTATGTTTTAAACAATTGCTGCAGATAGGATTGAACTTTAATAATATATATAAACTTCAAATCATCACATTTGTATCACTTATCCTTTGATAAACATCATATTCTACAAAAGTTAATGCAGAGAACTTTTAATTGTACCACTTACTGAAGCTTGCTTTGGCCACAATTTGTCTCCAACCCCTGTGGTATTACATATGCATGTCTTTAAACAGTAGATTCCAAATAAACTATAATAGCACAGTAGTTGTAAAGACAAAGAAACAGAACTTCAGTTAGTTCAATTACGTAACTCATTCTTAAGCAATGGATTAAATAATGCCAGTATTCACTAGTGTCCAGCCAATTCTGATTTTTGCAAAATACTAAAGACCTCAGAAATATTTACAGAATAGAGTAAAAATTTATGATAAATTTTATGCTAAAGATTTTTAGTGGAAAATTGTCAACTGCAGAGACATTTTCAAGCTTCTAAAGTTGATTTTGAGGGAAAAACAAAATGGGTAGTATTACAATTTCTGAAATTTTTGTGAAATGGGATTATTTAGGAACTTCTGACACGTGTATTCTTATGTTTAAGCCTTTTCCTAATTATTTTAGATATCTTGCTTTACGTAAAAGAAATGTTTCGTCACAAATTAATTAAAAAGTGTTATTCAATAAACTATGAGCAAAAATAGATTGACACATCTGACCATACTGTGTACTGAACATGCATATGCAGAGATCAATCAACATCATTGACAAATTTTCAGAAGTTAAGGCTTAAAAATAGACTGTAATGTTATTATTCAATATTATCACATGCAATATTTTTCAAAGAACATGTCAATAATTAAAATACTTTAATCTATAATTTTATCTCATTTTTGTACCATAATATTTCATTTTAAATGTTTTAATTTAATTTTATACAGACATATTATATATTATAATTATTATATATAATTATATAGCTATATATAATTATAATAATTACGTATAATTATCTACCCACCTTGGCCTCCCAAAGTGCTGGGATTACAGGTGTGAGCCACCACACCTGGGCTAATTTAATTTTTATAGGCATGACATTATATATAATATATATATTTATAAGCATGATATTACATATAATAAATACATATAATATTGTGCCTGTAAAAAGTTAAATTAGGGTGGGTGCAGTGGCTCACACTTGTAAATCCCAGCACTTCGGGAGGCCGAGGCAGGCGGATCACCTGAGGTCAGGAGTTTGAGACCAGGCTGGCCAAATGGCAAAACCCTGTCTCTACTAAAAGCACAAGAATTAGCTGGGTGTGGTGATGCACGCCTGTAATCCCAGCTACTTAGGGGGCTGAGGCAGTAGAACTGCTTGAACCTGGGAGGCGGAGGTTGCAGTGAGCTGAGATCACGCCACTCTGCTCCAGCCTGGGCGACAAGAGCAAAACTCCGTCTCAAAAAAAAAAAATTAATTAAGTAATTAGATAGATGATAGATAGACAGATAAGTTTTTTAAATGTCAACCCCTACATTTCTTTTCTGGTTCTTATTAATTTTTGTTTCATTTTATAACTGTTACTGAAAATAATTTTGTCACATAGAGAGGCGTTATTAAAAATTATTTTCTCAGGATATTATGTATGATGGCTCCTACCCTACCCATCTGAATCCAAAATGTGAGACTGAAGGATCACAGCCAGATAGAACACCCCCCTGTAATTGGATCTCACCTATTTCTGTACTTCCAAAATGCTGTCTGCCAGAATTCCTGGTCACCCTGATACAACGTACCCTGAGATGTTAACACCCAGGAAAACTTGGACCCTAGCAGGTTACCAGAAATCTAATGAAGATGGAGGAACAGGTGTAGTTTTAATTGAGCCTCATTGCCTGCACTAAAGAATACATACATGTTATTGCATCTGGAATTTTGGTCCTGGGAAAACAGAAACCTTTTTCTTAAACACATAAAGGATTAAACGTCTAGGCTTTGGCAAAGGTTGACTCTCCTTGGATTTACTGTTTCCCTTACATAAATATATTTGGCTACTCTCCTGAGAATTGTAGTAGTCCAACTGCTCATGTCTTAATTGGAGCCCAGAAATCCCTTCTATTAGGAAACTGTACCCCTTGGGACAGGGATACAAATCTGCCTCTTTCTTTTCCTTTGTTTATTTTTCTTGGCATTTTGTCACTTTGGATTGGCTAGAAGATGGCAACAGGACATATCAGAATCACTTAGGGAAATTTTACCACCTATACACATCATAGACTTACATCAAATCGTCAAGGGAGAGTACATGTGTGAAATTTGAAAAGTTGCCCATGTTGAGAACAATTGATTCAAAGTATTGTATTTCAAACTACAGGTTACGCTCTATTAGTGGGTCATGAAATTAATTTTTTGTTGGTCACAAGCAGCTTTTTTTTATTATTTTAGATTCAGGGAGTACATATGCAGGTTTGTTACATGGCTATATTGTGTGATGTTGAGGTTTGGGCTTCTAATGGTCCTGTCACCCAGGTAGTGAACATAGTACCCAGTAGGTAGTTTTTCAACCTTTGCCCTCCTACCCACTTTTGGAATCCTTAGTAGTGTTCCCATCTTTGTGTCCGTGTGTACTCAGTGTTTAACTCCCACTTATAAGTGAGAACATGAGGTATTTGCTTTTTCTGTTTCTGAGTTAATTCACTTAGGATAATGGCCTCCAGCTGCATCCATGTTGCTGCAAGATACATGATTTCATTTTTTATGGGTGTGTAGCATTCCATAATGTATATGTACCACATTTTCTTTATCCAGTCCACCATGGATGGGCACCTGGGTTGATACCACGTCTTTGCTATTGTGTATAGTGCACAAGAAACAATTAAAAATATAATTGAATAGAATAAAAATAATCAGAGTGCCTCATTTGCAGTATGGGAAAATACTGTCTTGGAAATTTACAGAAATGTTTGTTTAAACTGTGTGTGTGTGTGCATGTGTATTGGGTGGCAAAGTAAAATATGTTTCTGACTGTGAGGCATGTTAAAAAAATGTCTGCAAACCATTGACATTGAGGGCCCAGTGCTGGATGGTAGGCTCAGGGAGTGGCCAAGAAAGTCATCCTCCTACTTTCTACAAAGGTTCTGAGATTTTACCTGCCTTTGAGGCAGGGACACTGTAGCTCCACATGGTTCCATCCAGGTTTCCAAAACCCTGTCTTTGACTTCTCCCTAAGAAACTTGAGAGGCTAAAAGGAGACAGATGGAGGAACATTCCTGGTCTCTCTAAGGATACCCAACAACAACAAATCTGCATCTGCACTAAAGCTATTAATGAGGAAATTGCTCATTTTATTATTTCTTGTTCTCTCATGGACTGTCCAACATGAAGAATTTCTTTAAAAAATTAGAGGAAAGGAAGCCTTCATCTATCTGATGAATTGGTAGGGTGTTCTCCCCTTTGGCTATGACTGCTGCAAGGCTCCAAGGCTTCTGGAGTGTTTGACGCTTGTCATCGTGGTGTGATTGCAGCTTCATTCTTGCCTTAGTCTGGACTTTCTTTCCTGTACTGTGTTGTGTTTATTCCATTCTAATGATAGGTGTACAAATCTCTTGAAAAAAAAAAAAAAGATGTGTTTGGGAAATATAAATATTCCTCCATTGGGCAGGAGGGATTCTATAGCTGGGACTAGCTTGGACAATTCAGAACTCAATTCAGTATTATTGATTTACAAGATGTAAGAAAAAGCAAGCAAAAAAACCCAGAAAACACGATTTTAAGGTGGACTTTTAATGCCTGCTTACCTCTAAATAATAGGGTTTTTTCTTTTCTTTCATTTATTCACTCCTAAATTCATGCCATGTTGATGACTGCATACTCTCTCCCACCAAACTGCAAGACTTGCTTTTTTCTGGATAAAAGAAGGATAGAGTTAGTAGAGGAGAACCAAGGCAGCCCAAGAATTAGAAGTTGACATATTAAAAAGTTGAATCACGAAAATTTGCCATGGACAAATTTTCCATGAAAAGGGAAAGAGGGGAAATTTTGATAATATGCCTTGTCTCCTTCCCTGACAGATTTTTCTCCACAGTAAAATAACCTTCTAATATACTATATCATTTACTTTTTTATTTTCCTATCTCTCTCTTCTACCTAAAATATAAGCTCTATGAGAGGAGCAGGGATTTTTTTCCCTGCTGCTATACCCCCAGCACCTTGCACATAATAGATGTTCAATTAGCTCCAGAATCCACACTTTTAACCAACATTCTGTTGTTCTTCTTGAATCTATTAGTAGTTTCTGCCACCCCACCTTCAGCCAGCCCCATAATAGCTAAGCTGCTTATTTACTTGAGTCTGTCAGGCATGAACCTGTATAATATCAAAAAGAGGGAAGAGGATATGTTTTACACTGAAGAATCCTAGTTTGGGCAAGACTTTTGCATTTCCTCTAAACTTTCCTCATGCTCCAGCTAGTCTCCAAATACCACAAAGGAACCTAGCTACTGGCCATGAGACCAGCTATTCTGCCAGCAGCCAGGGTCTTCCCGCAGCCCTGTATGCACAAGAACAGCTGCAAACACAAACACAGCTGTTGGGTTTAATGGACTATTTCTCCGTTTCCCCTCTTCCTCATTTCACCCGCAAACAAACTGTAGAGATCAAAAAAGTAACTCAAATGTACTACCATTAAAGCCACACAGTAAGTTGGAACTCTGGTCTTCCTTCCCTTGTGTTTCATCAAAAAGAACTGGCATGTGGAGATAAATAAATGTTCAGTTCATTTTAGAAATCCTGATCACTGAGAGAACAACAAGGCAGTGGCAAAACCTCCCAGATATTAAGTCAGAAAATCTAAGTTCTCATCATACGTTGGAGACTCCTGTAACTTTAGGTAAATCAAATTCTTTCTGAGGCTCAAGTTTCTGGTCTGTAACAAGCAAATGATATCCTCAATTACCTCAGATGGTTGCTGAAATGGCAAAGTTAAACAGTATGTTGTGAGAACATAGGGAACCACAGAAATACAACATAATATCAGATATTAACCTTCCTTGAAATCTAGATAGATAGATAGATCGTTCAGAAGACTACAAGTATGTAGAAAGGGCAGGAAAAACGGCAGATGATTATCCAAAAGTATGTTTGTAAGACATCAAAATAATTTTCTACCTTCCTAAATTTGCCAAATGAGATCTTTAATAGCACTATTAAGTATGTTGCATATTATTTTCTTCATTTTAGGGAATGAGGCTTAGAGAACATTAATTTATTCAACGTACATTCATTAACCACCTCCGATGCAAGCACTGAAAATTAAGCTTTTCCAAGCCAACATTTCTATCAAGCAGCAAAATCAGAATTCACACTCAGGTCTGTTTGTATCATACTAACAAACATGATACAAAATGTCTGGAAGCTGTAAGGAACATTAGAGTTCATTCATTCCCAACCCTCTACTCCAAGCAAGGATAGAGAGAAAGACTCTTCGCATCATTAATAACGCAGATGCAAGCATAGATAGGTTGCTGATAACAATCTCAGATGAAAAAGCCAACATATGGGATGACAAGGCAGAATGTGTTAGTTAATCCAATTTCTTAATCATTCACTGGCCACCTAGGCTGAGCCAGGTAATAATATGGTAGGTGATTGTGCAGGTACAAACATGTAACAAATATTTCCCTACCCTGGAGATGTACCAAAGCTAGGGGGCAACAGACGGAGGAAAGGACAAAGACATCGAAGGACACCTGAGGATCATCCTTGACCAACTTGTTTCTCAGCACAGGAGAGACAGTCCTTGGGAGTAACTTTACATGTGTTGTGGTCGTTGTTTTTAATGTGTGTGGGGAGAGTGAGAGGACACTGGCATTTTTAGTGAATGAAGCAAGTCAATTTTGTGCTGTTGATGTAAAGGTCATCCCATAGGTACATTGTATAAGGCCTGGGGGAAAACAAGTCATATTAAAAATAATCAATGTTTGGCTGTATATACTAACATTTGATTAGCACTTTAGGATTCCCAGAACACTGACAAACGGATTATCTCTTTCAGGTTAAAACATTATAATTTACCAAAAAACCTGGATAACTTTCTATGCAGAAAATGAAAATACAGAAATTCTGTTCTCTTGCTTCACTTTTCTTCTCCGTACAAAATCAACCCTCCTTAACTCATCCCCTCAAGTTTGCCAACGTTAATCATTTCCTATTAAATTCCATTGGAGACAGGGGGCATAGAGAGAAAATGTATGCCCTTGCCCTTTAAAAAAAAAAAAATATATATATATATATATATATATATATATATATATATATATATATTCTGAAACATATGTGGCAGGCAGCTCAGAGAAATGAGTCACATTTCCATATGAAGATTCAGGATTATCAGTAAACTTGATGAAAGCTAAATTCTCTTTCCCAGGCATAACTGCCACACAGGAGCTTCTCTCCCTCCCCAGCTCTCAATGGTTCATTATTATGCAGGCAGCAGTTAGAATTCTGCAGAGCAGGAAGGCGTAGCTAATCTCTGAAGTTTAAAGTTTGTTAAAATGCACGTAACTGTACATAAGAAAAATCTTAGATTCTTCTGTTTCTTAAATGCATATGGGGAACTAGGTTTGAAATTAAAGATAAAAAAGAAAAGTGAAGAAAACTGTTGTTTCTCTGGGTGTCATATATTCATCAGGATAGAGCTGCAGAACAAATTCGATGAAATAAAATTAGTGTTTATAAGTCAATGTGAACTCTAAAAAAGCATCTGAACACAGAATTTTCCATGGACATTTGGAAACACTTAGTTTCTCAGCCCCAACTCACTAATGCAGGTTCAATGAATATTAGTGAAGAGGAACCACCAAGGGATAAATGGATCTTTAATTTTTATTTCCACTCTCCTTTTTTCATTCCCCAAAATGGCCCTTTCAGGAACATCAAACACCGGGGCCTGTCGTGGGGTGGGGGGAGAGGGGAGGGATAGCATTAGGAGATATACCTAATGTAAATGACGAGTTAATGGGTGCAGCACACCAACATGGCACATGTACACATATGTAACAAACCTGCACGTTGTGCACATGTACCCTAGAACTTAAAGTATAATAATTTTTTAAAAATGGCCCTTTCAATGCCTCCTTAACAGTTCAAACAGATGTCTTATCCTTTGTGCCCTGTACTTGGAATCATACTTGTTAGCCTACTTTCATATAGAATGCTTTAGAATTGGCGTTGTCCCGGAAGTCACTGATTACTTTAAAAGGATACTTCCATGCCTGGAATAGGATGGCCCAATCCAGGCATAACAAGAGTGGCCACTGAAGGAGATTTCATCTGAAAGCAAATGCCAGTCACTGATGGGTATCAAGAATGGAGACATAAAGAGCAGGAGCTCATTCAGGAGGGAGGTTTACAGTGAAGAGAAGGGAATGAGCATTTATGGAGTGTCTGCATGAGGTCTGCTGCTTCGCTGCATTTTCTCATTCAATTCTTACAACTCTTCAGGTGAACATTATTATGCTCCTTTTTATAAATTAATTCTATCAGCAAATATATATATATACTATCTATTACATACATAGACATCTATTTTTATTCATTGTTGATAAGTAAACTAGACTAGAAGGTCCTCTCCCTTACGGATATTATTAGATAATATAATTCTAAAAGGCTTCATATCTAGAAAACATGTATGCATGTGTATTAATAAAGGGCTATTAAATCAGTGACTATACACTTCTAATAGCCTGATGCACATTCCATACCTTTGGAGTTCTTTGTCAATTGTAAAGCAAATATGAGAGTTTCATTTGTGGGATATTATTAATTATATTGGGATATCTCCTGATCTGAAAAATGGGGATAAGAATACTTACTCATAGAGCTGCTTTAAAGGTTGCAGGAGACAACAAATATATGTTTATGGGCTCAATAAATGTTATTTGCCCTTCTGTTTTGCTTTATTTCTCTTCCAAGTTATTCAAGTTATTCTCAAGTTTCTCTTCCAAGTTATTCTCTTCCAAGTTATTGGTAAATGCCATTTACCAATAAGTAAAATGCAATCTGAGAAGCATTTATATTGGATTCCCATAAGGGGAAAATGATTAATTTCTTAAGCAATGAAAAGATATATTTTGAAGGAGCCTTACCTGTGAAATGGTCTCATTGGCTGACATCCATGAACAGCATTAGAGAAAAAAATTGTTGAATCTAAAAAACATATTTTATGCTTTCATACCACTCTGTAATTTTTAAAAACCTGAAATTATAGGGCAGCTTTATCACAGCAAAGTCTTGCCCACATTCTTCTTCTAATATATCTCAAACTTATAGTTTCAGGAAAAACATGAGAATGAAAACAGCAATATTTGGTAAACACCAAAATATCAGTGATGCTACCTTTAAGAAACATTTAATAATAAACTTGCGCTGAACTTGTTAATAAGTGCTGTGCTTTTATTCTCATTCTCTCTGTCTGTCTCTCTCTCTCTCTCTCCCTCGTTCTCATTTCTGCCAATTGTCTTAAAGATGTTACAGGGTTTAAAACAATATATTGTCATAAATCTCCAAAAGATGGTGATGGAGAAAGGCATTACCAAGTTGGACTTAGGATTCTTCCCCCCAGTTAAAAAAGACGCCGATCTCCCTATTTCTTCACCAGTTTGGCTGCTTTCCCAGCAGTCTTTAGTGATGAGGAATATTTATCAGTACTTTTTCTTCTTCTTCTTGGCCAACTCTGTCAAAGAAAATTCCAAAAGAGAAGGCAATCTCAAAATAATTGTCTTACTAGAAATCAACAAACCAACAGAATCTTACTATCTAAACAACTGTTTCCCAATTTTCTCCAAAGTACAAAGGCATGCCTGTGGAGTGCTTCAGTCTACGTTCCAAGAAGCAACAGTGAACACTTTTTCCTCTTGCAATAAATATCCACAGTAGAGGCCATCAAAATAACAGTTTGGTCCAAAAAAAAAAAAAAAAGGTCTTTATCCTGATTACCAAAATCTTTTGAACATTTACTTTCATAAGTGGAAGTATAATTAGACATAATTATCTGTTTCTTTGTAATGTCTTCCAGGAGAGTCTAGAAAACAGTTCTGACATAGCAGTGTGACCTTATATAAATAATTGTTCCTCCTTCTGCCCATTCTTTAACTACCAACTGAGATAACTGTTAGACCATGGTTTTCAACAGGGGTTAATCCCCATTCCACCACCACCACCACTGCCAGCAGCAGCAGCTGCTACAGCACCCACCCTCTGCACTCTCACCCAGATTTTGGCCATGTCTGGAGACATTTTTGGTTGTCACAACTGGGGGATGCTACTGACATCTAGTGGGTAGAGGGCAGGGATGCTGCTAAACATCTTAACAATGCACAGGACAGCCCCCCACAAAAAGAATAATCTGGACCAAAATGCCAATAGTGCCAAGATGAAAAACCTTGTTAGAAGATCTATGAAGACACTTCAACACTGAACTTTTACAAAGAGTTACTGCATATGCACAAATATGTATACACACACAAATATATATCGAACCAAGGTTCCCACTTAAATAAGTCTCAGATACATCTTGATGTTCCAAACAACAAGAAGGAAGTGCAAAAATTCGGCAGCTAGCCAACTAAGCAACATACACTAAGTGTTTGCAGTAGACATAATATGGGCAGAAAAATGTCTTACAATGTAGTTTCAAATGCAACAAAAACTCAGCCATTGTGAGCCCCACCCAGAATAAATAAGGTGGAGAACATCTGAAAGAGGGAACAGCTGCATGGTCTATAACAACTTTTACCTCAAGTCAAATCCTGATGGAAACCTAGTACTTTGCTCAAACTAAAGCAAGGTAACCGTGAAGAGAAGTTTATGAAGATTTTTAAATAATGTATTCTTCAAAGGAATTGGTCCATGGATCTGACCATATATGTATCCCATTGATGTATCCCATTATAACAGTCAGAGCAACTAGATAGCCAGATCGAAAACACATAGATCACATTTACAATAAAACTAGATGGCAAGGTATCCACATGGTGTGAATCCCCAAAATCACACAAGGTGGAAAAGCCACCAGCAGCCACAAGATGTTCATACTGCCAACATCAGTGCAGGAAAAAGCAAAGAAAAACAATACAGGTCTATGGACTAAGAATAGGAGAGCCTCAAAATAGCCAGCAGATATTACTAGAAATCTTGGCAAGCCAATTTGAGAATAGGAGATGATACTGGGACAGTTTTGCTCAATCTAATATCATGTGTGTACAAAGGACATAAGTAAATACCTAAAAGAGCTGGAGCAGTCTAGCCACTGTGCACACTGGAAACTGACCAGCCAGGTGTGTCTTTTAGGATGGGGACTCATACCGAGGAGAAACTGGTGACAGTGGGATCAAAATGAAGCAGGTCAGCATTGTGGGTGGTGCCTGTAATCCTGGCTAAGGCGGGAGAATTGCTTAAAGTGAGGAGTTCGAGACCAGCCTGAGATGCATAGTAATACCCAGTCTCTAAAAAAATTAAAAGAAAAAAAATAGCCAGACATAGTGGCACATGCCTACTGTCCCATCTACTCAGGGGCTGAAGTGAGAGAATCTCCTGAGCCCAGGGTTTTGAGGCTGCAATGAGCTATGACTGCACTACTGTAGACAACAGAGTAAGACCCCTTCTTTAAAAAATAAATAAATACAATTTTTTAAAAGTTAAGCAAGATATGGACAAAAAAAAGACAAAGAAAAGAAATGGTTCTGATCTAGAAAATTAGCAAGAAATCTCAGAAATCAAGCTGTCATGCTTCTTGGCACAACATAAAAATAAGCAAACAAACAAAAGGAGAAGAGGGAGTTCTATAAAGTTGCACAGCTATCTGAACCAAGGCTCCTTCTAACATTCTCAAAAAACTAAATTAACATGAAAATGAGCAGCAGGAATGTATTGAAGTCTATATCTTAGATAGTTACTATAAGAGAAAAGATAAATAAGAAACAGAATAACATCCTTATAGTTCAGGTCTGCCCAGTAGAACTTTTCCTGGTGATGGAAATGTTCTATATCTGTGCCATCCAACATAGTGGCTCCTAGACACATGTGACTATTGACTAATGAGCCCAGGGAACCAAATTTTAACTTTATTAAATTTTAACTAATTAAAATGTAAATAGCTATATGAGGCTAGTTGGTACTATATTGTATAGCACAACTATAGAAAAGAAAAGCATGCCAGAAAAAAAATTTCAAAAAGCAATCAAAACTGTAACATAATACTTCAAAATGATTTAAAGTCATTAAGAAAGTAATACAATATGACAGTAACATAAATCAAAATTAGAATAATTGACTGAGATAACACTCAAGAAATAATTAGAAATTAAGAAACAATTATTTTAAAAGTGAAGACTTAATTAAAAGAAAATGAGTAAATAACAATACTTTGAAATAAATAGAAGAAAAAAGGAGAAAAAAATTAAACATCAAAAGCAAATGAAGAAAGAGATGAAAATGACGTGGGAAAAGAGAGAAATATTGAAGTAGTTAAGAAGACCCAACATACGGATAATATGAATACCTGAAGAAGAAAACCAGTATTGATAAGCACTAAAACAAATTCTCAAGAATATAATTCAAAAACAAATTTCTGAAATAAAAAAGACTTGAAACTACATATTGAAAATGTACAATATATACTTGAAAATATAAACCCAGAATAACAAAAAGCAAGAAATAAATATTCTTGTAAAAGAACAGGAATTTAAAGAAAAAATTCTTTTGGAATCTGGACTAAAGAACATATGACTTACATAATTGATTGGATTATTAGTTTGTCATTAGACTTTTCAACAACAGTTTATCCCAAAAGAAAACTGAATAACTGATTTAAAACACTCAAGAAAAAAAGTGCACCAAATATTTTATATTCAGAAAAACTAACATTCAAATATACAGGAGACAGACAGCAAGCGATAATAGTTCAGTTTCTATTCTCCTCACGAGTACTTCTCAAGGAATCTACTACAGAACAAGCTTCAAACAACCAAGATCAGTAGAGACTGGTGAAAAACATTAAGTATGTAGCAATTTATAGAATTAAGTGAGGATTAAACGGGAGAAATTATAGTATGTAATGGCTATGTGATCTAATAATACAAATCCAGTAAAACTATTAAAAACCGTGGGGAGTACAGGACTAACATATATAAAACAAATGATAAACTGTTTTCAGTTTTTTTAGAATTGGCAATGGTGGTATTAGTATCGTTGTTCTCACCCTATTGTATGTATACAAAAGGAAAACAAATAATTATGGGGTTTCCTAATTCTATTACTCCTGTGCCCTTGAGAACTAAAATTCTTGGTGCAGAATTCAGAAGACAAGGATATAATATAGATCCAGATAAATTAAAGCACACTAAGCTTAAATATAAATTGGAAATATTGGTATGAATTTATAAGTATTTTGTGTGTTTACACTAAAAATATTTATTTCAGTAATATTTTATATTTTTGTATTTACATAATACAACATATAATGCATATATTATTCATATGATAAAGTGCATATGTTTGTGTCCTAGCTCTGTCCACTGAAAAGGCCAAGAAACAATGATCAACCAAGTAGAAATAAGGCTCTCTCGTACTTAGGCTGTGGTTTTGAAAAACCATCTCTATAAAAAAAAAACAATCAAGCAGCAGAGCTTTTCAAAATATAGCTGTTTTCAGGTCAGCATCAGAAAATGTACAAGATGACCCTGAAACATCTTGACATATCAAATGGATAGCAGAGAGTCCATGTAAGATTACTAGGGTCATGGCAAAAGGTCTCAGAAATCAATTCCTCAGGATCTCACTGGCCAAAGATGAAACAATGTAAACTCGAATAAGGATAAGCATTCCAACAGATTGAAAACCAAGAAATATATTTAAATTATGTTTGAAATCCATGAGTTCATATGAACCAATTGATCTTAAATTAAGTAAAAAGACAGCAGTCTGTCACTAGGTAAACAAATGATAGATAAGGGGACTCACCTCCTTTAAAATCTTCTTCAGCGAATAAGAAAAAACAAAATGATAGAAAAACACTCTTTTTTAGCCCCCCGTGAAGGAATACATTTAAGTATTGAGACTTAACAGCCGCTGACATCACAAAGAAACAAAAACCAGATTTGATATGTCTCTCAGTGAAGTGACACAAAACCAAAGGGATCAAGCCTGAGATGCAGCTGACAACGTTTAGGAAATCAAGGTGGTAGAGTAAGTTATTAAATTGTCCCTTGAGTGTGCCATCAGCAAAATCTAGACTGCAGGTAACTCTGCAGCTAAGTAACCCAAGTCCTTCAACAGGTAAGTTATGAGAAAGTGAAAGCGAAGGGGGCCTATAGGATAAACAGGACTTAAAAGAGACGTCAAGTTAAAAAGGAATGGGCAAGATTAAACTGTAGTATCCAAGGACTGATACTTGAGTAATAAACCATAAGGAAATTCAAGGAAGTGATTACTATAAAAGTAAAAATAGGGACTAACAGAAAGTAAGAGAGGACATTGTAATTAGGATCGGGTACCTAAAGGAACTTCTGCGGTGACTGGAAATATTCTGTTTCTTGGCCTGAATAGTGGTTACAATGATCATTGGCTCAAAATAATTCATTAAGCTCTACACTTGTTTTGGATTTTTTTTATATCTATGTGCATGTGTGGGGGAATTTTAGGCATGGATTTTCTAGAAGAACAGAAGGAACTTGAGTTTGACTATTTCCACCCTTTCTGCTAAAATGAGGTAACAAGATTTGATCCTTTGTTAAAGAGAACTTTATGGAAGATAAGACCTTAAGTCTCATCATGGTTCCACCATTACCTTCTGCAAGACATCATGAAACACTCAATGGCTCTAGTCTTCAGGTTATCTTCACCATAGCCAGGCAAACAAGGCCTGCACCACGTGGCTCAGGAGAACATTTTCAGCCTCCACTTCCATTCCACACAACTGCCAAGCCTCTCACTTCTGTTCATCATTATCCAAACATGTCTCCATATCTCTCCCTTTATGATTTCCTTAATTGTCCTTATTCTCATGCCTTTAACCCATTACCCTTTGTAATCTACTTCAAATGTCACTTCTCGAAACTCTGAGTTTAAGCTACTTTTTCCTCTGTACTTCTAGACCACTTTGTATGTGTGGCTATTGACATAGGAGTTACCATATTTCTAACGTTGTTATGTCTGTATTCTCACTAGACAATGAGGTTCTCAAGAGCTGCATTTTCAAATCTGCAGTTCTAGTACAGAGGTTCTAGAAACATTGAATAAATGGATGGATGCATGGATGGATAGATATATAAAAACAAGAGGAGGTAGTAGAAATATTAAGTTACTTTAAAATCTAACATTTTATGATTCTTTTTTCACATTAGGTGATAGGCAGTCCTTTGATAAAGTGAAGATCTCCTAGGACTTACAAATTAGTAAGAACAAAAGATCATGCTGTGCTCCTGCCTCATCTGAGGAACTGGGATGTTTTCTCCTTGCAAACGCTGCAATGGATAGTACTTCTCTGGTCCTTACCATTGTATAATGACAAGTTTAGTGTGTGTGTGTGTGTGTGTGTGTGTTTTGCTTGCACCACTGTGGCTTCCTTCTTAGCTTTATGGAAATAAATGTCCATTGAGGATAAAGAAAGAAGAATTAGAAAAGAAACAAAGGGTAAAACCCAAGCCTGGACTAAATGCATAGATACAGTGTTAATCTTCATACTGGTAAGAAATGAAATTTGAGATGAAAACACAGAGAATGAGACAGATGCTGGTTTACATTTATTTACTTTTCCTATACCAGTCACTCAATCTAAGTTTCTTCCTCCCTACCTATCCAAATGCAGTGATGCATAAATATTCTCCCATGAAGAAAGTTACTAGTTTTATGTAACTAACTTCATTTGAAGTACCTGTAATTAGTGCCTGTAGAAGCCCATTATACATATTAAGAAGGAATCATAGTATTTAGACAAGAAAAACATAACATGTACATTTGGATAAGGACCAAATTTCCTTCAATAAGAAATAATACTATTCCCTCTGCTACACATAAACTACATTTTAAAATTCTCCTTCTGCCGAGCTGTAGTATATTACATGAATCTTATAATTTCTGCAACATTTCAATTGTTTCCTTATTTTTCTGGCCTTTTCTTGTTACTTGTTTAAAAATCTCCTTGCATTGGCCTCCTGAGCCTGTTGGAGTAATATTATGAAGCAAATGACCAGACATAATGACTTTCCAAGGTCCTTGTGCTTCCTTATTAACATTCAGTTAGCATAAGTCCTGACTTTATTATTGACTACATTGAATACACAAGACACTGACCTCTGCCATCTGCAACTAAATCTCTTCCTGCAGATCTATTGGAATGGTTTCATATATAGAGGAAGCAAGAGAAAACAAAGCAGCAGCCACTTATCTTTTCTGTCCCTAGAAACTTTAACACACTCACATCTGCAATCCAAAAAAGGAAAGAAAATCCCCCTTGTAAAATCTAGAGTGAGGGTTAGAGGAAAAATTCAAAATGGCAATCCCAGATTCAGATTCATCTTCCTACACTAAGACCACTAAATAAACAGAATCAGATATATCTGGCCACTAGAAAGCAAAATCACCAGCATATATAATTGATTACTGAGTCTCAAAATCAACTGGTAGGACCCAAGGAGTGTTTTCATTAGGTCATGATCACTTTAACTTGTGTGATTACGGGAAAGTCTGCCAATTTAAGATTGTTTGACATTTCCACTTATCCCCACACAAAAGGATTGATGACATTTTCTAAGTAACATATGAAATAGCAAATTGTCTACCTTGGTCTTGAAGCTATTGGTGAGTCTCAGAAATGGAGCCCAGAAGACAACAAGGACATGATGTACTGAGTTTTGTTCTGAAGACCTAAACTTGAGTCTTGATTCTGCCACAAACTGTGTGGTGGAAAGTGACTCCAACTCCCTGAATCTCAAATTTTTTAACTTGACAAATAAGAGGATAGTAGATAATCTCATGCCAACATGAGCCACTTATGTAGGAATTTATCACCATTCCTTTCTTTCCCTCCTCTATTAAATTGGATTTGCCTTTCTCACATTAGAGAAGCATGTAGTCCAATATATCTTTGCCACCAGAGGTGAAATGATTTAGCCATATGTCAATTTTCAGAGATGGTAAAAAGTAAACCCATGCCCATATAGGCTGCTTAAAAAGTGAAAGTTTTCTCTCAGCATACTTAATTGAGTGTTTAATAGAGACATCAATGTTAGGAAGGGCAAAGGCAGTAGAAGTGAATAGGAAGCCATGACATCACCACACCGTGATGTGTACTAACATCATCCATCCATACTTCTGAGGCTTCAGGAAGACAGTGGCTTCTCTGCTTCTCCGAAGCACCTCCTTCTCCTCATGTATCTGCATTCCTTTACCGATGCTCGATAAGAGAACAAATTCAACTAGATCTGTAGAGGACTTTGAGGTTTGTAAAGCTCTCCCAAATATGTTATCTCATTTGGCCATTAACACAGCCTTTTGATTCAATTAGGTGTGAATGTATATATGCATGTGTCATTATTTTCATTTACAGATTTAAAAAACTAAGTTTGAGGGAGATTAAACACTCTTAAAAAGTGTATATAACTACTAAAAGACTGAGCTGGAATGCCAAACCAGGGTTTCGAATTCTAAATCTCAATTACTTTTTATTCTACAGTATGCCACTGATTACCTCAACCCCTCTGCACAATAAAAATTTTATAATTTTTATTAGGAAAAAGTTTAGGAAAAGAATCTTATCTCCCTCCTAGATCAATGTAAAAGAAATTTAAAAAATGAAAAAGAGAGGTTAATGACTTCAAATGAATATTTTGGGTACTATACTACTATACCAAAAGATGATCAATGAAAGACAAGTAAGATATAAATTAGGAGGAAAAAATAAACTTTCATTGGTTATAACTGGCTCCACGTATGAAATAATTTTTTAAATATCAAAAATTATGTTGGAATATCAAAAATTATGTTGGTGTTCTATATGGAAGATGATCATCAACTGTACTCCATTTCCTTGAAATGTTAAAAAAAAAAAAAAGCAAGAGGAATTGAGATTAGATGTAACCATCATTTTAACAACTTGATTTTTATTATAAAATTGATGTATGCCTAATCTTTTAAAAGGTAAAATCACAAATGAACAAAGAATAAAATTACAAACTCCCATTCTCTTCACCCAAAGATAACCATTATTATCATATTGGTAAATGTCCTCTCTAGGTTTGTTTTTTATGCATAAAACATACTCTTTTTTCTGTACTCTACATATAATTTTATACATTTTATTTTTATAGCAAATTACTATGAATATTTCTCTACATTATTGACTATTCTACAATAATATTTAAAAGGCTACATAGTATTCCCTCACATGAATATGCTGAAATTTAGTTAACTAATTCAATAGTTACATTGTCTTCAATTTTTGATATTTATAAACAGTGCTTCAATAACACCCTTGTAAAATATGTCAGCACTTTTTTATAAGTGGAGATTTGGGGTGCATCACAGAGGAGATTTCTAAACATAGAACTGCTTACTAAATAGGTAAGGAATTATAAGCTTCTTTTAACTTACTACAAAATTGTCCTCCAGAAAACTTAAACCAATGTTACTCCATTAACAACATGTGAGAATACTGTTTTTTTCCCCAGCACAATGATTACTCTGTTTACTAATTACTATGTGATACGTGAAGAATATTTCACTGTTTTAATTTGCATTACTTTATCAGTGTGCAATTTTTTTCACATGTTCACTGGACATCTCTTATGAAGATATGTTAATTTTTACCCAAGAAAGAAATTTTTGACCATGGTCTATTATAGTAAGTCTGAGTTGCAGGTATTCTTCTCTCGAGTTCTCTGTAATAATCATCTAAACTAGTTTCAAGAGAAACATTCTTGAAAACAGAAAGGATAAACTTGGTGAATTCTGAAGATCTCTACCAGTCTTAAATTCCTTTCATTCATTTATTCACTTAATCCTTAGTTGAGTGTCATCTTACTTCATATAGCATTTCATAAGTTTATGTAGAGCTTTTCCATGAAATATTTTATCTGATCCTCATGATAATCCTATGAAGGCAAATATTAACCTAGGTTTATGAATGACTTCAAGAGGTACAGAAATTCCTTCAATTGTTTGTATATTTGTGCACAAGCGCATTTGCTTGCCAGAGAAAGCCAGTAGCTTTCACTGCAATCTTAAAGGCTGAAAACCAATGCCTTTGTGACGAAGAGAGGGAATCCCTTTATAGCTCTATTTTACAATTAGAGGGAAAAAAATTAATCGCCTTGTCTAAGTCTCAAGGCTAGTAAGCGGTGGCATGAGGACTAGTTTTGCTAGCTCCAAGATTAATGCAAATACTACTGCATTTTATAAGTATATAGAAGTGTTGCAGAATTATAGCATGCCATCCTTGCCCTAAGGAACCCCATGACTATTGGAAGAGCCAAGCCTTATGCAATGAAAAGTTAAATAAGTTAAATTAAAAAATCACATGCCCATATGAGATTTCATAAGACTCATATCAGCCAGATGATAAAGGACTTGAATTTCAGAAATTACCTGAAAAATTCAAACTAGACTTCATAGAGAAGAGACTATTTGGAGTGAGGTTTAAATTTTAAGATGAATAGGAGGAAAAGACAATTCTATATTGAAACAGGGAAGAAAGAAAGGTAAGAGCACAGGTCCAACAGTTGCAATGTGCATGTTCCAGAGATATTCAGTAGACCATAACAACTTTGGGAGGAAATTTACACATGTATACATTGCGTTGAGTGTTGAAACCACTCAGTGTAGGTTTGTATCCTAAGTCCACCATTAGTTTGCTGTGTTACATTAGAAAAGGAGGGCTGGGGGAGGGATAGCATTAGGAGAAATACCTAGTGTAAATGACGAGTTGATGGGTGCAGCAAACCAACATGGCACATGTATACCTACGTAACAAACCTGCACGTTGTGCACATATAACCCTAGAACTTAAAGTATAGTAAAAAGTATTATAAAAATAATTAAAAAAAAAGAAAAGAAAAGCTCTCAACTTACCTAATTTGCAGTTTGCTCACCTGGAAAATAGAGGTAATAGTACTTATTGTGAAGGACTGCTATTAAGTTTTAATGAAATTCTTTAAGCATATAATATAATACCTCTCACATAGTAGAGTGTACAAATTACCCGCTTCTCCCCTGAGAAGAAGATACATCTTAAAAATAAGTTGGACAAAATTTTAGAAAACACAGAATGCAAGGTTAAAAGTTTAGAAAAATCAATTAAGATTTCTTGCACTGCTATGGACTCAATGTGTCCTCCAAAAATTCACAAGTTAAAGCCCTAATCCTCAATGTAATGGTATTTAGAGATGGGGCCTTTGAAAGGCAATTAAGTAATGAGGGTGGAGCCCTCGTGATGGTTTATAAGGGATATGATGGTTTATAAGAGACACGAGAGCTTTTCTGCACTCTCTCTCTCTCTCATTCTCTCTCTGCCATGTTAGGATACAAGAAGGTAGCCATCTGCAAACCAGGAAGAGGGCCCTCACCAAGAACCAAATCAGCCAATACCTTGATCCTGAACTTCCCAGCCTCCAGAATTATGAGAAATAAGTATTTGTTGTCTAAGCTACCCAATCTATGGTGATTAGTTATAGCAGCCCAAGCAGACTAAGACATCACTGAGCAGCAATAATATAATAAAAACAATATTTTATGAAGGTAAATTTCACATTTGGGGGCATGATAGATTAAAAAGTAGAGGAAAATGGAGTTGAGAAGAATGGGCAAGATAGTTCTTAAATATTCCAGGCCAAAGGAGTGGTAATGTCTAGTCTTGATGCTAGTATGAAAAGTAGGAAGGAAGGTTCAATAAAAGGAGACATTTTGAAGGATTTGATTGGCTATGAAAAAGAAAGATGGGGGAGGGAAAAAAAGATAACCTTGGGTGATAATACTTAAGGATATCAGAAGTAAGAGCTAGTTCAGAGAGATGAATATTGTTTGGTTATAAACAAATTCAGTTTTAAGTGACAATAGACTGTTATATCAGTCAAGTTACAGCCAAAAACACTTGAGTTAATTTAAGCAGAAAATAATAAAACAGGGAATTAAATACTTAAAAATAATTGGGAGCACTAGGAGAGAGGATTCTAAGCTGGATCTCTAGAAATAAATCCAGAAGAATACTACTAAGCTGATAAGACCCTGTCCAGGAGATGGGGATTCAGGAGGCTGCCACTAATTCTTGACTTCAGAAATCCATCACCATAACTGTGATCCAGAATCACACATGAAGCTGGTGCTGTCACTACAACTGCTCTCCACAGCCACAGAGTGAGTGAGTAGACACATTCCAGTGCTGCAGAAAGCTCAGCCTGGATCAGTGGCCATGCTTGGTCACAGCACAATGCCAAAGCAGCTGGACCATGGCCTTCCTCATTTCTGCCTGCCCAATCTCACACAAATGCATCTAGTAGGCAGAACCTCATTTGAACCCAGAAGCCTAGCTACAAGGAGTCTGGAAAATGTAGTGTTTTGTTTTGTTTCAATGTTTTTTTTTTTTTTAAGTTTTCCAGGCTCTGAAATTTAGGAAGACCCAATAGAAGAAAGCTGGAATGGAGATAGCGCCAAACCACCACATGCACCACAGATGTTGCTGTGTAAATATCCAGTAGATAATTGGATAAACATAACCAAAACTCATAAGAGAGATCAGAGTTACAGATAAAGGTCTCAGAAAGAATAGGGGATAGATGTTGTTTGACTTGATTAATTTTCTGTTTAAATATCATACAGGAAGGAATTACAAAGCCCAAAAGACTTATAATTGAAGTTTGAAGATACCTACGCACAAATTACTGGGCTTATAACACAATGAATACCTCCAGGTGTTCATGAGGCCAGGAGCAAAAAGGCAAGGGGCACGGGTATCTAACCATTGCCCACAAATAACTGACTGCTGTGTAATTTCATAAGCATCAGAGTGATCCTGGTAGTTAATTCTCTAACATCCCATCTAACCCACCTAATTATTCTAAGCCAATTAAGCTAGCATTGTTCCCCTTACACATGATTGGTTTAAGAATGGACATGTGAGGCCGGGCATGGTGGCTCACGCCTGTAATCCCAGCACTTCGGGAGGCCGAGGCAGGCGGATCACAAGGTCAGGAGATCGGGACCATCCTGGCTAACACGGTGAAACCCCGTCTCTACTAAAAATACAAAAAATAAGCCGGGCGTGATGGCGGGCACCTGTAGTCCCAGCTACTCGGGAGGCTGAGGCAGGAGAATGGCGTGAACCCCGGAGGTGGAGCTTGCAGTGAGCCGAGATCCCGTGCCACTGCACTCCAGCCTGGGCTACAGAGCGAGACTAAGTCTCAAAAAAAAGAAAAAGAAAAGAAAAGAAAAAGAATGGACATGTGAGCTAATTCCGGCCAGTAAGACATAAATAGTGATTTGTTTAGCAGTGTCAGGGAAGAGCTTTCTCACTCAGAGAGAAAGAGAGAAAGATACAAAGAGAGATACATGCTCTTACTTCTGGATGTTGACTTCTTCCAGTGGGTCCCCTATAACAGATGCTACCCTCTTGCCTAAGAATGAGGTAAAGATGAAAGCAAAATGTGAAAGGGTGGAGCCAAGAGAATCACACAGAAAAAAATCTAGCACCCTAGAATACTACCACAGCTGAAACTCTGTTCTCTGTAGTCTTTTTGCCGAATTGGGCAATTTGAGTCAGAGTTTCCTGTCACTTGCAGCCAAAGGCATAATCGCTGAATCCAACACGATGTTTTTCAGGACACCATCCATTAGGTTTTTCAAGGAATAACCTTTCCTCTTTTCTAGCCTGAAATTTTCTCAACAAATAATAATCAAAATACTTTTAATGGTATAAAAAATTATATGTATGGACCACCATTTGGAGACCATGTTTATTTTTCAAGATTATTTTATTCAATTTAATTGAATCAAAATATTCAAATTTATTCTTCAAGATATAACTGGTTCCCAATTTGAGTCTAAAGTGGGTTCACTGTGGGGCTCTGACATCTATTCTCACTGTGTGAGAATAGATGGTGAACTGACGGGGCAGGTGCCTTCATGCATTTGTATGAATGAGCTTATTTTTAGGTGAAGGTTGAGGAAGGAGTCTAGGTTTCAGAGGAGAGGAGGGAGCATACCTGTCTCCTGACCTAGACCTATGACTCATTAATATACCCTATGGAAAACATCTGAAGAAGTAAACTGAAGAAACTGCTTCTGCAACGGATAATTTAAGACATGAGTTGCAAGCAACCCTGATTTGGTACCTAAGCAAGATGGCTAATAGTGGATAAGAGAAATGCAATGGCTATCATGGCTGCAGTACAAACTCTCAAGTAGTTTCAAGGTCAAAAGACTTAGGAAGAGGGCACAGAGCAAGAGAGAGAGAACTCAGCTGATTTTGTGTGACCATTAATGCTCGTCAACTTGTTTGTGAACATATATGAAATTGGCCTGATGCCTCAAATTATAATTGGGGAGACTTTTGAAAATACTAACTCCAGTATGATCAGGAGGGATGCAAGAACAAATTAACTAGGAGGTATTACTATTAATGCAACACGATTAGGGGAAACTAAGGCTGCGTTTTATATTCTACATTTTATCCCTGGTTTAAATATTTTTATCAAGAAGCTAAACCACGAGACTATGCTCCAATCCCAAACAGAACTGAGATTCTAGCCTTATGCCCTCAGGAATACTACAAACATCTGGAAAGCCACCATTGCTTCAATTTAAGAACACAATTTGTGTGCCTCTCTTAATAAGATTTATCTAAGAAATATGCTTTAGACCTAATGACCAGAAAAAAAATTGTCTTTCCTGAAGAATGTATGTTTTATTTTTTAAAAAACAATGGGAATACTTTATCCAATCATATTTCTCTTCTTCTTTTGGCCCAGTCTCATACTAACTTTTGCCTTGTTATTATCATCTGATGGCTCTATATTTCCCTTATTCTGCCTCCCCCACTCCTAATTTTGTTTTATAGGCATCCATGTGAACAACTGTATATCCTTAAAGGATTGAAGTGTGAAGGTGAGGGGTAAGAAGAATAGAAGGGCTATGAAAAGAAAGAAAGTTTGACTGAAAGAGAGTAAGGAACGGGGGGAAGATGAAAGACGTGAAAAGAATGAAAGAAATAAAGAGGAAAAAGAGAAGGAAGGAATAAAGAGAGGGAGGAAGGGAGAAAGCAGGTGAGGGGGAGAAGAAAGGAATAGAAGAAAAGATAGAAGCAAAAAAATAAAACAAGATAGAGCCTTTTTTTGGAAGAGCACTTCACAGTTTGCATAGCTTTTACACATATGCTTTCTCATTTGATCCTACCAATTTAGAAGAGGAAGAAATTAAATAATCAGAAAGACAATGAAATTTTCCAAAAGCAAGCACTAGTAGTAATTGTTAACAGAAGACACCAAATTCACTCCTTCTGACATCTAATAGAGTTGTCTTCTCACTTGTACCATATGAAATTATAAAACACACACACACACTAAAGAACATAGTCTCCACAAGGTCTCTCATACAAGACAGTTGGTATCAAGAGAAGAGATGAAGTTTTATGTTCTCTCCGATTAGCATGGTAGAATTTTAGACTGAGTCTGGTTATCAGAAGAGTAAGCTGACCAATCAGCACTCAGAGAATCTGGCACTGCCAGGATATAACAGATGAAAGAGAATAACAAAGCAAGCCTGGAAAGCTTGGAGAGGAAATCCTGAAGACATGACAGGGAACGGCAGGCCAAAGGGAGCCTCCAGATTACTTAAGTGTTTCTTCCAACACAATAGTGACCTAAATCTGCTAAAGTTAATATGTATTTTAGTAGCAAAGGTGAGTAAGATCTAACTTTCAAATCAACTGAGTTTCTGAGTCAAACTGATAAATACCAATTCCAATTTGAAGATTGTTTTCCTGTCTTTAACAAATTATTAGACAAAAAAAAAAAAGATGCAGAAAGTAATGGCAAGATGGTAAAATAGGAAGTACCAGCCCTCATACCCCCACACAAACACTGATTTAACAACCATTCACAGTTGAAAATAAAAGAGCTCCAGTATCCCAGGGAGAGGTTACAGCACCTAGGTGAAGCAAAAGAATGAGAAAAAATACACATTTAGAAGGCTAAGAAGAATAGTTTCACTTTACCCACATCACCTCTCCACCCAAGCCTGCATGGTACAGTGCTGAGAGAAATACCTTTGTCCCACAAGCTCTCCCATAGGGGAAGGAGAGATTGAAGTGGATATCCAACTTCCCCAACCTTTCAGGACACTGTGAGGTCCAATTTTGTTGTGCCTCACCCACAGCAGTGAGGGAATCAGTATGACTAAATCACCTAGGGTAGCTAAAAACAAAGAAAAGAGACAGAGGCTCTCAACAACCAGCACACAGAGCTCAATAGCTGGCCCACTGCTCCTGGCAGCAGTCCTGCCTGCTCACGGACCTAGGCTACAGGCACACCTAGAATCTCTGGTTAGGCTGATTGATGAAAGACTTTTCCTGCTGAAGCCAGTCAGAAAGACTGGAAGAGGTAACTGCTTCTACAACATACAGGTATCAATACATTTTTATCTACAAAGATCATGAAGAATCAAGAAAACATAATACTATCAAAGGAAAAAAACAAAGCTTTAGTAAATAGTACTAAAGAAATAGAGATCCACAAACTGCCTGGCAAAGAATTCAAAATTAAAGAACCTCAGTGAGCTACAAACGAACATAGATATAGATATAAATTTTATATATATATATATATACACATACACACACACACAACTAAATGGAATCAGAAAAACAATACATGAACAAAATGAGTTCAACAAAGAAGCAGAAATCAGAAAAAACAAGCAAACAGAAATCTTAAAACTGAAGAATGCAGTGACTCAACTGAAACATTTAAGAGAGAGCTTCGGCAGCAGACTGACTTGATCAAGCAGAAGAAAGAATTGGTGAACTCAAAGGCAGGTCATTTGAAATATCTACTCACAGGAGTGAAAAAGAAAAAAAGAATGAAAATGGTGAAGGAAGCCTATAATATGTAAGGGATATGATCAAGTGAACAAATATATGAATTATGATCATTTTAGGAGGAGAGAGAGAGAAAAGGGAAGAATTCTATTTAAAGAAATAGCTGAAAACTTCCCAAATCTGGGGAGAGAGAGGAATATCTAAATTCATGAAACCGAAAAGGTACCAAGTGAATTAAACCTAAAGTTGTCTATATCAAACACATTATAATTAGATTGTCAAATTCAGAAACAAAGAATTTTGAAAGCAGCAAGAAAAAAGTGACTCATCACATATAAGGAAACCACAAGACTATCAGTGAATTTCTCAGCAAACACCTCACAGACCAGGAAAGTGGGATGATATATTAAAAGTGTGGAAAGAAGGAAACTCCCAACCATAAAATCTATACCTGGAAAAAGTCCTTTAAAAATAAAAGAGAAATAAAGGATTTCCCAGACAAACAAAAACTAAGGGAGTTTGTCATCACTACATATGCTTTACAATAAGTGCTAAAGGGAGTTACTCAAGTTGAAACAAAACAAAAAAAAAACCATTAAATATGAAAGGATATGAAAGGTATGAAACTCACTGGTAAAAGGTAAATATATAGACAAAGATAAACATGTTAGAATTCATAAACAAATGCAACAAAGTTGCAGATACAAAATCAGTATGCAAAAATTAGTTGTGCTTCTACACACTAACAGCAAACTATCTGAAAAGGAAATTTAAAAAGCAATCTCATTTACAATAACATCCAAAAAATAAAATACTCAGAAATAAGTTGAACCAAGAAGGTGAAATATCTGCATGCTGAAAACCATAAAACACTGATTTTAAAAGTTGAAGACACAAATAAATGAAATAATGTCCCACATTTGTGAATCAGAAGAATTAATATTGTTAAAATGTTTATACTACCCAAAATAACGTACAGATTCAATCCAATCCCTATTGAAATCCCAATGGCATTTTCACAGAAATAGAAAAAACAATCTTAAAATTTGTATGGGATGACAAAAGACCCCAAATAACTAAAGCAATTTTGACTAAAAGGAACAAAGCTGTAGGCATTATACTTCCTGATTTCAAGTTATATTACAAAGCTACAATAATCAAACCAATATGATAATGGCGTAAAAGCAAACACACAGCCCAGTGAAACAGAAGACCCAGAAATAAACCCATGCATATATGGTCAACTAATCTTTAACAAAGGTGCCAAGAACACACAATGGGGAAAGGACAATTTCTTCAAATGGGGGAAACTATAACCACATGCAAAAACAGAAAAGAAAAGAAAAGAAATTGGATGCTTACTTTACACCATACACAAAAAATCAACTCAAAATTGTCTAAAGACTTAAATATAAAACCTGAAATCATAAAACTCCTAGAAGAAAACATAGGGAAAAGTTTCATGACATTGGTTCTGGCAATGATTTTTTGGATTTGACACCAAAATTAAAGGCAACAAAAGCAAAAATAAACAAGTGGAACCACTTCAAACTTACAGGTTTATGCATAGCAAAAGAAACAATCAGCAAAATGAAAATGCAACCTATGGAATAAGAGAATATATTTGCAAATCATATATCTAATAAAAGGTTAATATCCAAAATATATAAAGAATTCAAGCAAATTATTATCCAATACACACATAATGCATATGAAAACCACTAAGAGATATTACATCCCACCTGTTATAATGGCCATTACCAAAAGATAATAAATGTTGACAAGAATGTGGAAAAAAGGGAATTCCTGTACACCGTTGGGAGGAGCATAAATTGGTGCAACCACTATGGAAACAGTATGGCGTTTCCTCAAGCAATTAAAAATAGAACTACCATATGATCCAGCAGTTTCACTTCTCGGTATAAACCCAAAAGATTTATAATCAGCACATCAAAGACATATCTGCACTTCCATGTGCATTGCAGCATTACTCACAATAGCTAAGACATGGAAGCAACCTAAATGTCCATCAACAGATACATGAATAAAGAAAATGTGCTATGTACATACAATAAAATACTGATCAGTCTTAAAAATTTAAGAATTAAATCCTGCCATTTTCATCCACAATGTACATGAAACTGGAGGACATTAAGCCAAGTTATATAAGCCAGATGCAGAAAAACAAATACTTCATGATACCACTTATCTAAGGTATCTAAAATAGGAATCATAGAAGCAGAGAGTAGAATGATAGCTGCCAAGGGCTGAGAGGAGGGGTAAACAGAGAGACATTGGTCAAAGGATACAGACTTTCAGTTATGTGAGATGAATAAGTCCTAGAGATCAGCTGTAGAGCACAGTGCTTATAGTTAAAAATACTGTAAAACATACTTAAAATTTTGCTAAGAGAGTAGATCTTACATTAACTGTTTTTGTCATATACACCACACAGAGATAATAATAATAGGTAAAGGATGGGGGGACTTTGGAAGGTGGATGAATATGTTTATGTCATAGATGGTGGCAATCATTTCATAGTGTGTACTTATCTTCAAACTCATCAACTTGTATACATTAAACATGTACAGCTTTTTTAGTGTCAATCATACCTCAATAAAGTGGTTTTTTAAAAAAGGACAGCACCAGGGCTGCACAAAGATTCTTTATCCTCTGGAAAATTCTATAAGACATATAGACATTATTTACTATATCACATGGCCTCATGTTCAGCATCATGTTGAAACAAAGGAAAATCAGTCTTCATTCTCATGGAGTTTAAAATATAACTGGCTCATGAAGGTGAAATACGTAGGATAAATGAACTCTTTAAAGTTAATCAACAAAATGCTTCCCTTATTCACACATCAGAAACTATCTTTAGAAAGTTGACGGTCTGATAACCCCTCACTTATTGACTACAGCTATGACCCTGGACCACTATTATCTCATTCACATTGTACAGATGTCTTTAGAAAATACTCTTACCTACTTATTATAGGTGGTGACAAGTAAAAATATTAATCCAATTTTATGGTATTAGTGAAAACGATGAGCAAAATATGGTCTGAACAATTCATTGTACTAATTTTCAAAGTACTAGGCTCTGCATATTTAAGCTAAATGGAGAAGAGAAGATGAAACATAGCAACGTAGATAACGGTAATGATTTGGATAACTTTATTAAACTCATCTTGACCCTAAAAAATAGATAAATGGACAAATCACCAGGCTGATAGCAGGTAAGCACTTGCATAAAAATTGAAGATGAAGCCCATTATTGCTACTATGCTCTTTGTTGATTGATGATGCTCACTGCCAATCCCTATATCATTGTTATCTCACAATAAGACTGAAAAACACCTTAGGGATTGTGCAGGAGACCAAAAAAAAACTACTTAAGCAAATGTCTATATCTAAAATTCAATATCTATCTTGGGTTTTCAAATCTCTACCAAGTTTACATAAATAAAGTAGTCTATATGAAAGGTTGTGAGTGGAGAAGTAAAATGTTGAGCCACACTGCAAAACAAAAACCAAGGAAACAGGTAGACAGAGAGATGTTTGCAGTATGAATAAAAATTACAGTTGCCAATAATGCAAATAATTATATATAGAAAGCAAATAAATTCCTGAAAGCTTGTTTTTTAAAAAATAAAAATAAAAAAAAGGAAATGGCTTTACTGGATAAATCAGATAACTATGTATTTCCTCCAAGAAAAAAAAATCTGATTTCTTTTTTTTTTTTTTTTTTTTTTTTGAGACGGAGTCTCGCTCTGTCGCCCAGGCTGGAGTGCAGTGGCGCGATCTCGGCTCACTGCAAGCTCCGCCTCCCGGGTTCACGCCATTCTCCTGCCTCAGCCTCCCAAGTAGCTGGGACTACAGGCGCCCGCTACCACGCCCGGCTAATTTTTTGTATTTTTAGTAGAGACGGGGTTTCACCGTGTTAGCCAGGATGGTCTCGATCTCCTGACCTCGTGATCCGCCCGCCTCGGCCTCCCAAAGTGCTGGGATTACAGGCGTGAGCCACCGCGCCCGGCCAAAATCTGATTTCTTAATCTTAATTTTAAATTGTGATATATTATGCACCATGAATTTGAAAGTAAAAAAAGTGGTACTTCTAAAATAAGCATTGCTATCATATGTAAATGGTCTCAGGGAGATATTATGGGTTAATAGAAGAGATCAGAAACCCAGATTTAATGTCCTTTGGGAAAACTAATGAACTTGTGATTTACTTCAGGAAACCAGCAAAACTGAAAACTCACCTCAAAATGTAAGAAGAATTCATCAATGCTTTGTTCCCAAGTTTCTTTAAAAAGAAATTATTCCTTTTGGAAGAAGTAATTGTGAATATGCAGAATTCTTAAGAAACGGCTAAATTATACCCATAGATTTTATATTTCTTTATATTTGAGCTTTTGTAATGTTTTACATCCTCTTCCCAATCTGTGATCCTTGCTTTCTCTGTCCCTTTTTCAACTCAAAAATTTATGTTGGAGAAGACCAAAAAAAAAGTAAATTAAAAATCCTTTACAAATCTCCATTAACTACCTTAGAGGGGGAGCTTGTATTTCATTGACTGTAGTTTATGCAAATAGGATCAGAGGAATTAACATATTGGAAGGAGCTGACATTTGTCCTGATATATTGAATTGTTAGCATGACAGAATCACTTAAGCTGGATTCACTAACATCAGGTTTCCTCTCATTATTGACCCCTACAGAGTAGGCTCTGACAAGTGGAACTGCTGCAAAGTTCATTAATAATGTGGAATAAATCAATTGTTCAGGAAATACTGAAAACAGATGACACTGAACTCATACATTTTGCAAGTTCAGCACAAGCCCATCTCCACCAAGGACACACAATCTCTCTCTGTGTCCTTTTCTGACCTACCCATGGAACCTGGTCTTAGATTCCGCTTTTCCTCGAGTATCCCACAGATACATGGCTCCTCAACCCCTGGAAACACAGTAAGCTAAGAGTCATTCAAAAAGAAATGGCTACAAGCTTAAAAAGAAAAAAAGTTGAAGGCTTACAAAAGATTTACAAACAGGAAGAAAGTGAAGGGCATGATTTAGGGGGTATGCCTGGATTTTACTCATATTTACGTTTATTTCAGACATACTATTTCTGTGGCCGTAGATCCTAACTAAAAACAGCTCAGTTGTGTGAGTTAAAGGGCATTATCAGGAACAGCAAACGGGCAAGAATCTAACCTAGCATACTGTTTAAGATGGAGGGTAGCTACTTCTGGGATGTGAAGAATCCCTTACTGCGAGGTGTTAAACTGTGGCTGCAGACAACAATATACATATGTTTCTTTGTTTTTATTACTAGCATCGCCTCAACACTCTTCAAATTGCATCACTTAACTAAATTTGTCATCCAGAGGTTTTAGTTTAAATATGCCCACGCTCCAAAAACCTTTAGCTCTGTGTGTGTGTGTGTGTGTGTGTGTGTCCTCATGTTATACAGTATAATCAGCTTATGTTGGTCTATGCTATTGGGGACACAAATAACATAGATAAAGGAAATCCACAGAGAATCTGAAAATAAGCTGATTTTTGCCAATAGATTTAACTTCTCACCCACCAAGCCTTAAATGGAAACTCCTTTCCTTGATTGATTATTCTCCTCTTCTGGACTGCTTAATAGAAATGCTAATGAGCAGTGCAATAATCAAAAGGAGGGTGGCAGGAGAAAAAGTAAGAATCCACAGAACAGAATCATCCACAAACTAGGGAACCGGTCCTAATCTTCTAAGAATGAATTAGCCCGATTCTTAAAATTGACCGCTCATATTTTGTTTCTTTAAACTTAGTTTCTCTCTTTTTTTTTTTCCTTTACTAAGCTACATATTTTTTTAAGGGTGGAGAGGATGTCACGTTACAGACAAGATCCTTTAAGAGAAAAATCATCATGAAAACATTTCTGTTAAGTCTTTTTGCAGAGGAAGGGTGTGGTTGGTGTTTGCATAAATCCTACATTGCCTCAGTATTTGGGAATATCTCCACTGGCATCATTTCTTTTTATTTTAAAAAAATAGGTTATCTATAAAGCTTTTATATGCCTCAGAACATCCTTGAAGCAATTAACGGTAGACTCAGAACACCTAAAATTGAGATTTTCTCTGTGAGTGTGGCCGTCCCCAGTCTCTCAAAGCCTGGTTTCTCCTTATCCTTCCAGTCTCAGTACAAATGTCACCTCTTCAGAGAAACCATCCCAGATGATCCAGACCAGAGTTCCCCATTATTCTTTATCTTTGCAGACTATTTTTTTTCTAACCCTTATCAGAGTATATAATGTTTATATTTGTTCACTTATTGGCAATTTTTAATTTCTTTAGCTCCCACTTGAATAAAATGTAAACTCCACAAAGACAGTAACTTTGTCAATGTCTTTATCACAGTGACTGGCACACAGTAAAATAATAATAAATATTTGTTGAATGAGTAAATAAATAAGAATGTGAGTTTTTTGGATATATCCAGCTATCTATCTATTATTGTTTTTTTCTCAGTATATAGAATAAAAACTAATTCTAATTTCATTTTTCTCATGCATTATCCAAAACCAAAATAGTCAATCAGCAACAAATTATGTACCAAAAAAATCTGCACAAAAAACATTGTATCAACGCCAATATTAGGTGTCAACATCATCAATGTAGAGAAAACATGAGTAGAACCCCTCTTTTGTTAGAAAAGCAAAATATTCCTTGAGTTTCTATTTCAAATTCAATCACCCAGAGGCATCCTTTATATACGGTGTGCAATACCAAAATGTTTAAGGTGACATAGGATAACATCAGAAATCACACTTATACTCTCTCCAGGTTTTAATTCATTCATTATTGAACAAATGTTGATCTGGGACTCCAGATGTGTGGAGGCCAAACACTGAGGTTATAGTGAGGACAACATAGACACAGAACTTAAAACCATCTTAGATACATATAACTCTTTGCAATGTAGGATATGCTTTCCATATCTACTGTCCCTTTAAAGTTCCAAGCACTGTTTTATGCTTATTGAAAATATCAAAGCATGGCTTCTAGGCCCCAATCTCCCAAGTAACTGAAGTTAAAAAAGCCTGAGGCCCAGAAACTACGATTAACAATAGGACCTCTCCAAATGAAAATGAAAACAACAACATCAAGTTTGCAGTTTCATCTGATTCATTTTGTGTAACTATAGGCTACATATTTAAACTAATAAAATGTAAGGGTAAAAAGAAAGAGCAGTCATTACTCTGAAAACTAAGTTGAATGCTTTGGAAATACTTGATAAAGCTAAGTAGTATTGGCAGAACAACTGTAAAAGAAAGAAAACTTAAAAATGTGAAAAGACCAGGTGCGGTGGCTCGTGCCTGTAATCTCAGCACTTTGGGATGCTAAGGTGGGCGGATCACAAGGTCAGAAGATCGAGACCATCCTGGCTAACACGGTGAAACCCCGTCTCTACTAAAAACACAAAAATTAACCGGGCGTGGTGGCGGGCACCTGTAGTCCCAGCTACTCGGGAGGCTGAGGCAAGAGAATGGCATGAACCCCGGAGGCAGAGCTTGCAGTGAGCCGAGATCATGCCACTGCACTCCAGCCTGGGTGACAGAGTGAGACTCCGTCTCAAAAAAAACAACAACAAAAAAGAAAAAATCTGCACTTGATTTCCTTGCAATGTACTTCAGTTCTTATTTTACTTCGAAGAAAGTGACATAGGAAAACACATAGGTCACTCGGCAGTTGTTTACATCAGAAACATAAAAATGAATTCCAAAAGTAGATCCATACTAAAACAAAACCAAAAGTAAACACATACAGACAGGGAGCAAAACAAAAGCCTTGATCTTAGGTTAAGCAAAAAAAAAAAAAAAAAAAGGCCTATAAAGGTACACTTAAACATTTGCAATTGAACCAGATCTTTACATTAGATATAATTTTTACAGATGCCCAGTTTAAATAATTTTTCAATTAACTAACCAAGTACTACCCCTGAATATTTTAGAAAAGAGGGCTTTTTTCATATCTATAAATAAGTGATCATTAAATTATTATCAGAATTCTCATTAACTCCATTGGATACTAAAAGACAATAGAACAACAACTTCAGAGTTCTAGAGGAAATTCTCAGGCTGGCAGATCTATCAGGGACCATGGATGAGGTTGTTCATTGTGGCAGGAAGTTGGAAGCAATCCCCGTAGGTAAAATGTGACAGATGTATCTCCTGGAGCACTTGCAGCCATTAGAAGCAAGATGGACATAGAGCAACATGGATCACTCTCAAAAGCAAGCAATGAGGACAAGAAAATTAAAGAATGAAGTGAACTATACATTGCACAATAAGCTTTATGAAAATTATAAATATACACAGAACAACAATACACATTCAAACAAAAATATACACACGGAGTATATTACAATGGTTACCAAACAGAAAAAGGGGGAGAGAATTATTGAAAGTGAAAGAAAATAAATACAAACATACATAGATTCATACATATAATGCATTCACATATGTAAACCTGTATTCATATGTACATACATACATTCTTACAAAGACCAATGAAGATAAAGAGGTGCATATCAACCAACTACACCTCAATTCAAAAGAAAAACGACTAATCCCCTTGGTTTTATTTATTTATTTATTATTTTGAGACAGGATCTTGCTCTGTCACCTAGGCTGGAGTGCAGTAGGAGTGTGGTAGCACAATCTCTTGCAAACTCCACCTCCTGGGGTCTCAAGCAATCCTCCTGCCTCAGCCTTCAGGGTAGCTGGGAATATATGCGTGGGCCACCACATCAAGCTTTTTTTTTGTTTTTGTTTTTGTTTTTGTTTTTGTTTGGTAGAAACAGAGTTTTGCCATGTGGCCCAGGATGGTCTCAGACTCCTGGGCTCAAGCAATCTGCCCACCTCAAAGTGTTGGAATTACAGACGTGAGCCACCATGCCCAGCCCCCTTGGTTATTTATTTTTGTTTTTGTCTTATTTTCACAGACTGAAATCATAATTCAGCTCACCATTTTCATTAATGCTTGAACTTTGATAGAATGACAATGTCTGTGAAAAAACTGGCAAAATAATTTAAATTTCATGTCCTGATGGTGGTGGATCAAGATGCCATGCAATGCTATTAATTCAAACAGCGTGTGTTGTTAGGAAAACGCAGTACCTACACATTCCACACAGTAAGTCACAAATTTCTCCAAGTTACTACAGTATTCTTCAGTTCTCTGAGCTCCTCTGGTTTTATTTTAACAGATAGCTATGTGATGGTAAGTATATATATCAGGAGCTGTCCCAAGTACTTTCCAAATATTAATCATTTAATCCTCCTAACACCCATATGACGTAGGTATTACCATTACCCACATTTGAAGAGGGAGCTATTTGGCTCACTTGAGGTCACATAGCTGGTTAAATGGCAGAACTGGAATGTGAACCCAGGTGGTCTGAGCCCAGGGTGTATGTGTTTAACTATTACACTCTGCAAAACTGCTTCTTAGATGAGGCAAAATATCCAGATGAAAACAATGTCCATATTGACACCCATCCAGAGTCAATGCCTTCCCATAATTAATCAACAAGTAGCGATATGGAAAAAAACCCACTAAATCTGAACAAGACACTAACCTAGATATCGTACATACTACTGGGTTATCCAAATCAGTGCTCATGCTAGTAGCAGAGGAAACTAAACTCAGAGAGAGGTTAATTAACTTGCTTTGTGTCACTGAGCTAGTAGATAGCAACGTGAGGATTTGAATCCTCTCTTTGCTTCACTCCATGAAGGATCATGCATACTGTAGTCTGTATGAATGGCACCCTAGTGTGTATGTTATGCCTGTGAACCTAGGTCTGTTTGACTTCAAATCCAGTGCTCTTTCTACTGCAAAGCCTTAGAATCAAATAAGCCCTTACAGCATAATCAGACATAATGACAAACAATTACACAAGGCATTGTCATAGACTGGCATTTCAGCTCCATTAGATCTTGAATACTTAATACTCAGATTGTTCTCTTAATTCAAGAGTATGATTTCAGCCTGCTCTCCTTTGCTCTAAATCTATGATCTTCCAATTACAAATTCCCCCAGGTCACCACAACATTATGAAATTCAGTATTAAGTATTTAGGGAAGCAACTTTGACAGATATTTCAAAGTACTGAAAAATCTCTTCATTCTTAGAATAATCAAAGCATAGCTTTTAATGGTTTTCACTGATAGCATGTAATCGATGTTAGTAAGCATTTTTATAACATAATCATTCATTCATTTAAGTTATTCAGTTTTCACTATGTGCCAGGTATTCTTTGAATATACTCCATCTATGATTTAACTAACTTTAAATTGAGTCAGACAATTCTATAATTATGCAACCACAATATATTTGAGGTGACTTCTACCATCTAATTATATTCTTTTCAGTGGTTCATCTTTCTTTGCTCTATTGATTACTTTTGTTAGCATCTTTCCAACAAATTGCTAATATCTGTTGGAGACAGTAAACACTATAATCTGGGGATCAGCTACTTCTCTGCATAATCAAAAAGCAAGTGGTACCAGAAAATGCAGTGGGGGGCTAGGTCATGTGATGGGTTCATCACCAATGTAGAGGATGTGTGCACAGGTCTTTTGGAGGTGGTGTACCTTGAGGAGTCATTTTCCTTGCGCAGCTCACCTTCCAGGATCATGTAAAGCCCCCTCCACTCAAACCTGCTTGAAGTTTTTTTCAGGAAATCTTGATCCTCCCTACATCCCACTATGCTCCCCAAAGGGAAATAAGTAAATACATTATAACCTCTGCCTGGTGAAAGAGAAGACTATAAAATAAGAAGTAAAATGTGTTTGAACCCCTAGAAACTAGGAATAGGTGGCTTCAATTCTTTGATTCACTAAAAATGATATTGACAGAATAACAACAGTGTATACTAACACTGTATGTACAATGTCCTAGCCACTGTTCAAAGTGCCTTCCATATATTCAATTGTATTAAATATTCACAACAATGCTATTGTGTGGGTTAATTTTTATCTCCACTTTATAAGGGAGGAAAAAGAAAAAGTCTAGAGGGAAAAACAAATTTCTAAAAAGTAACTAATAATTAAGAAGTTACTATATGCTAAGGCCCTACCCTCACAGCTATGAATACACATAACTTCAGATTACTATCCCCATTTTATAGATAAGGAAACTGAGGTACAGTTTCCTCAAAATGTGGAGCTGAGATTCAAACCCAAGCAATAAGTCCAGGGCTTGCACTCAAGCATTGTTATTTGCCAGGTACTGACAAACATCTAGCAGATGAAACCATGCTGGGTTATCATTTCCACAATCCAAATGACAAATGTAATCAAGTTAATGTTATACTGTACCTATACGAGAGCAATAATTTAAGGGTATATTATTTTAATATTTAAGGGTAAATCTTAATAATCCAGACCAGATGTATTAGTCCATTTTCACACTGCTGATAAAGACATACCTGAGACTGGGTAATTTATAAAGAAAAAGAAGTTTAATGGACTCACAGTTCCACGTGGCTGGGGAGGCCTCACAATCACGATGGAAAGTTAAAGGCACATCTTACATGGCAACAGGCAAGCTAGAATTAGATAGAATTAATCAAATGAAAGGGGTTTCCCCTTGTAAAACCATCAGATCTCATGAGACTTATTCACTACCATGAGGGGGTAAACCCTCTACCATGGGGGAAATCCTACCATGGGAGAAACCGCCCCCATGATTCAAGTGTCTTCCACCGGGACCCCTCCCACAACACATGGGAATTATGGGAGCTACAATTCAAGATGAGATATGGGTGGGACAGAGCCAAACCATATCACCAGAGGAATCTAGACACACTATAAATAGTTGTATAACTGGATAAGAGTCTAGTCATCTATTTCTCCAAGAAGCCTTTTATTACCTGGCTCTGCTAATTACCCTCTACCCCATATAGGTAATTGCTCCCTCATCTGGACTTCAGGCCTCTTCTATTGTTACACTCTGGGACTATGATTTTTCTATTGCACATTTCTCTCCCACACTAGACTCTAGCTTCTATATTTCCTGGACTTTGTTGTATTTAGTTCTCTATTCCTAGTATCTTGCACAGTGTCTGAGGCAGAGTTGGTCTTAAACTATTATTTGTTTAATGAATAAATCAGTGAATGAATGATGTTCTTTCTGAGGAATTCAAGGTCATTGACAGAGGTAATCATAACCTATCATTTGCATTTGGAGCAACAGAATTGTGAGTGTGGTGGAGAACACAAAGATAATTGGAGCAGGAGGATCTGGCACCGAGATAGATGAATTTCAGAAATGGCCCCAATGTTCACACTTTTCTGGATATACTCCCTCTGCAATTTGATTTTACATTCTCTTTCATTAATAAGTGGAATCTATTGCACCAATCCATGAATCTGGGGTGGCCTTGTGACTTGCTTTGGAAAACAGAATGCGACAGAAATGGTGGTGTGCTCATTCTTAGCCTAGGACTTGTGTACTTCTCACTCTCAGGAAACCCTGTCATTCTCATATGGACAGCCTGAGCTAGCCTGCTGGATCATGATAGATACATAGTCCAATCGTTTCTATCATTCCAGCCAACAGACTGTCACGTGAGTGAGGACATCTTAGACCAGTGAACCTACTGGCTAACCGCAGAAAACCTGAGTGAATCTAGATGAGATCTGTTCAGCCCAGCCCAAATCAAGGAACAACACAGCAGACCCACAGACCATGAGCAATAATAATCACCTGTTGTTTTAAGCATTGAAAGTTGGGATGCTTTGTTGTACAGCAATAGTTATATGATATAGGCAACTTCAAAAAAGATTGTTTTGTTGGATTTGTTGATATTTTGGAAGAGATACAGAAAGGAACTGCTTGAACTCCAAACCTAATTTAAAATAACCAAAACATCTTAGATCAACAGACGAAATATTTAAGAGATGATATATTCAGAACATTCAATATGTTCAAACCCCAGCTCGTACTCTACAGTCTCAGAAAGTATTTATCCATCTATTCACTCATTCCTTCACTCATTCATCAAATATTTTAGTGTCTGCTATGTATGCAACATTGTCCTATACTCTAGAAATACAGACAATAATAAGATATTCCTTGGCCTAAAGAGTTCACAGTCCAGTAAGGGACATAGACCTACAAGGAAATTAGTACAATAAAGTGTTTCAGGTGCCATGATAAGCACGCAGTAGAGGTATGAAAGAGAGAGTGGCCAATTCTGTATGTGTTGAGTCAGGAAGCAGGCAGTGGGAGAGGTTGGGAGAATCAGGAAAAACTTCAGAAAGAGTTAGCTCCTTTGAGTTAAATAGACGAGTATTTGTTCTCCAGCTGGATAGAGAATATTTCAGGCATAAGTGAACCAGGATAGGGAAGTGTGGGCCCTACTGGTGTGTCCACTAGTCAATGTGTTCAGGGAACTGAAAACTGGATGATTGGAGCATTTGGTGCCAGGGGAAGCTAAGGGAGAAACAAAGTTAGAGAGGTGTGCAGTCACGTCTGCTTTGATTAATCCACCTTGAACAATGCAACGGGGACAAAATTCTGCACTGCTTCCTTTTGCAAACTAAGGAAAATGTAAACTTCTTACTACAGTGTTCCAAGGCCTTGCCAGTCTCATTAATTCTTGGTGTTCTAGTCACTTCATACTGCTCATCATCCCTCCCAGGCCTTTGCATTACTTGCCCCCTTTGCATATAATTATCTTCCCTGCCTTCTTCCTCTGCCTAATCCAGAGGCATCACCTGGTGGCTTGTGTGCCATAGGCAGTTTATTATCATGTTTTGTTTGATCCACACAGGATTTAATTTTAAAGTTATTTTTCAACATTTAAAAATGTAGATATTTAATGGGGGTGAGAGAAGCTTGATTTCTGGCTCCTCTAGGAAAACAAGAGGATTATCTAGCTATCATTTCTGAAAACAATAATTGGTTGGGATCTCCATCATTCCCTATTGTCTCTTGAATACTGAGGCTGAGTATCGGTCGCCATTGATCATATCACTTATGCCATCGTATTTTTTTATAGAAAGGCACCAAGTATAGTGAATACCACGGGCATCAGACCCAGATGGCATGGGTTTGTGTTCTAACCATGCTATATCAGGGGTGTAACCTTAGACTAACTGCTGACTCGCTTTGTGCCTCAGTTTCTTCAAAAGTGAAATAGAGATAACAATAGTAAGAGCAATAAAAGAAGCAAAAATTAAATGAGTTAACTCAAATAAAGTGCCAATAGTAAATGTGTGACACTGAATGGCTGTTTTATTATTTAAAAAAAAAAATTCATTTACATTATGTTCCTGACTGGTCTAGGAGTTAGAACTTGCAATCTTTAGCCTAACCAAATCCTACTGTCCTTTTAACAATAGCTCAAAGACTAAGCCAGGCATGGTGACTCATGCCTGTAATCCCAGTGCTTTGGGAGGCTGAGGCAGGTGGCTTACTTAAGCCCGGGAGTTGGAGATCAGCATGCATAGCATAGTGAAAACCCCTCTCTAAAAAAACGATAATAACTCAAAGACCAATTTTCTCTTTTTTTCTGTGCATTGTATAAGTGTTCCTCATTGTGCCCTGTGTCTATTCGGTTATATACCTGCCTCTCTCATCAGAGGAAGAGCTTCGTGAGTGCATGGACATGGACCATGTCATATTCATTTTTGTTTTAATCTTCTGCTCCAAGCACAGTGCCTATGACAGAAAAACTGCTCAATAAATGTCACTGAATCGATGCTAATCTCTCCTACCCTAAATACCTTAAAGCAGTTATGCACCATTTGATTTGTATTAAGTAATTTATCCTTATTTGTCTGGTGCTGTATTAAAGTTCTTCAGTCATCTTGTGTGTGTGAGCCTTGGTCTTTCAGCTACCTTGTGACTGGATGGCAGGAGAGATGTATCTTCCTTTCCTTTGAATTAAGCCTCCATACATGACATAGTTGCATGTGCTCCTATTTGGATAAACTTACATGTGCTACACACCGCAGAATTATAAATGAATGGCAGCCAGAGTGGGATTCCAGGGATTGGTCACATCCCATGTAATGTCACTGGAATGCAGAATTAGATACAGGATGGGAGGGAATGGGGTTTATCAGCAGTTACTCTGTTTTTAATTGTCCTTCTATTATCTCTAGTTCATCCACCAGGGATGGCAGGAAGGACAGATTAACATAAGAGGGATTCTCTGCTGTAATCTGGGCTCTAGAAGTAGTCAGAGGTCAGGAGAATGCTGTTCAAAATGAAAAAAAGAGGAGAAGAAAATGATCATTTCTTGAGCAACAATTATTTATATTATACATCATGCATATGATATCTAATTTCCCATAACAATTTTATGAATTGTTAACTATTTATGAAGTGCCTCTATTCATATGTGAGTACACTGATACTTCAAGAAGTTATTATGTGTTATTTGTCAAAGTCACACAGCTCGTGTAGGCCGACCAGACATTAGACCCCGGTTTGCTAGTCTTTAACATTTATGTTCTTTTCACTAATCCACCTCACTCCAGGAAAGCAGATTGAGAAAGCAAGTGCTATCCTTGTAAGAGGGATCTGAGGAGTAAACAATTATCAATAGAGAGGAAATAAATATAAGCATCACAGAGAATAGAAGCTTAATATGAGGCACCATTTTAATATGATAGGTAAAAATAAGCAAAGCACTGGAGAGATGCTCCAAGAAACATTCCCACACGTGAAATTCATTGATCCATTTTTCCATTTCATTCTGCGTGAATAAGTAATTTACTTCTAGACTGTACAACATGGAAGGATTTGAGAAGTTTGAAGTACAGATCACAGACGAAACATGCATAAATGGTGGAAACAATGGGTAAATAGTCAGGGGAGTATTCCCTCCTCCTTGTAACACCCCAGGAAGATGTAGAATGGTTTTCTTAGGTGACAAATCTATCATTTCCCAAATACTAACTTGTTGTCTTACATTGTTAATGATTTTGAGTCACTAGTTTCTAGTTTTTCTGCTTCTTAAAAAAGAGGAAACATCTAGCTGGTAATGACTGCCTCCATTTCTCCAATGTCTCCAAGAGCAATTAGACAGCTGTTTTAATTTGTTAAAGTTGAACATTTGTGGCTTGTAAGATCTGGATATTCGACCTGGAGGCATCAGGCGTCTACTGGTCTATTTCAAGAAAGTTCAGCTCTCCTCACTTCTACCAATAATAGCTAGCCTTCATTAATGCCCACTTTGTATCAGGCATGGTTCTAAGTGCATCACACAAGTTATTTTGTTTCATCCTCATGATAATCCTAAGGGATAGAACCACTATTATCTTCCATATTATAAGTGAGAAAATTAAGGCCTCGATATTCCGAAACTTGTCTAAGGTCATAGGGTAAGGGAGTAAAATGATGATGACAGGCTTAAAACTCAGGCTGTTTACTTTTATGGCTATGTGTCCTCATAATCTCTGTATCACTCTAGCAATCAGAAGTCTGTAACATTTGTTCCACACCCCTGAGGGATAAACATACAAGCCTTGGCACACAGAGACAAGTCACATGGATCTTACTGGAAAAGCCATATTAAGGCTAGGATAAATATGTTATTATTTTCTGGACATGATATTTGAGTTCTTCTCAAATGTTAATAAAATATTGCTTCCAGGCCAGCCTTCCCTATATGCAAATGACTATGGAGTTCCTAAATAAAGAATGATAAGAAATTCCTGAACATGGAGAAATTACTTTTAATAGCCGTGTGCATCATAGATCAAGGATGGAGAAGCCAGTTAGGAAGGTTAAGCAATTAGATCTTTACATTTAATAGCTCATCCTTACTCCTTCTTTCCAGGATGAATAGTTATTGTGAAATTAGACCTCACACCCAGGGTCAGCGAAGCCCACATTTTTGCTGCTAGGGATGTAGAATTATGTGATTCTATACTTAACTCTTACTACTTTCTAGATCTGATCAGGTACTATGGTCTTTTTTTTTCAAACAGAATGTGTGGATTCCCAGTCTATTCTGTTTGAGAATTGGGAAAGCTCAATAAGGAGGTAGCCAGAGGCACAGATCTGGCTGTGGCTGAGGAGATAAAGATTGGGTGGGTGCAGACATCAAATGGGAAGAAATCTGGGAGAAAATTACTACAGAAAGCAAAGTAATCAGTAATATCAGATGACAAGGATGATCAGAATCTATAGATGGGCAGGATCCCAACTCAGATTTGTGATGAAGAGAAAGTGGTTCAAAGGGAATGTCTGAATGAGAAGTCTTGAGTGACAAGATAATCAAATATAGTTGCTTTGATTTTGTTTTTTGATGTCTGAAGATTATCCAAGATAGCCTAGTCTTCATTCCCAAACTCACACAGAGTGGTTCAAGCGATCATTCTTTAAAACAGGCTACATGTTTGTAAGAAATTCCTTCAAAGGCTGGAATCTTGAATGACCAGAATGCACAGTCATTTTGTGGAAACTTAACAGACAGACTCGAAAATTCCAAGGAAACCTTGAATATTTAAGACAACACGCCTGTAATCCCAGCACTTTGGGAGGCCGAGGCGTATGGATCACTTGAGGTCTGGAGTTCGAGACCAGCCTGGCCAACATGGTGAAACCCTGTCTCTACCAAAAAATACAAAAACTAGCCAGGGGTGGTGGTGCACACCTGTAGTCAGGAGACTGAGGCAGGAGAATATCTTGAACCCAGGAGGCGGAGGTTGCAGTGAGGCGAGATCACGCCACTGCACTCCAACCTGGGAAACAAAGTGAGACCCTGTCTCCAAAAAAAAAAAAAAAAGAAGATAATAATGGCTTCTGTTTATAATACAAGCAAGTTGTACCTCATTAAATTATTAATATGTCAGTATCTGCTATAAAGATTCTGTTGATCATGATAACCCTAATCTCAGCCAATTTCTCCTTTGCCTTAATACAAAAAAAGGAAATGAGGAATAATAGATAATAGGAGAATCCTTTAAGGTTTCTGTTATAAAAGTGGATCCATTTTCTGAAAACATATTCTAGGGACAGGTTGGCGTAAAATAGTTCTTGACATAGTTAAATAACAAGAATCCCCTCCTAGTCCTTTATTGAGTTCAAGGAAAAAAACTTCAACTTAAGGAGCATTTGTATTTTGCGGTCCTTTCTGAGTTTTTACTCATTTCCTTCTGTCTTGCATTCAGCAGCTGTAGGTGATGTCAAGAGATTTTTGTGAACCAAAAGTCACAGATTTTAATTTTCAGTCATTTTTCTGTTAGGACCATAGAATTCCATAAGTGAAGAAACAAAACACTGTCCATATGCAGATTTATATCAGGGACTGGAATCTGAGCTAAAACACAAATGTATTTCTAAGGTATATATTTTTAAGTAGGTTATTACCAACCTTTGTAAAGGTCATCTCTCTGTGGTATGCCATTTGATTCTAGAGTGAAGGAACAATTTGTGAATATTAAAAAGATAACATAAAAATTTACCAACAACTCTTGAATTGAAAATAGAAATCAACTGATATTGAAAAGATCACTTATTTTACGTTATGAAAACAAATAACAAAATAATGCAAAATTACAATAGAGCACGTGGTTGTAATGGAGCAACAACTAAACCTCACCACAAAGAACACAAACTAGAACTAGGTTTCATCTATTTGTTGGCAGTGGGTGCTTGGGGGCCTGTGTGGAGAATGATTCAGAAACGGTTCTGAGCTCACCTGGTGTGATGGTGTGAATGTTGTGTCTCCCCAAAATGCATAATTGAAACCTAATCACCAATGTGAGAGTATTAGGAGCTGGGGCCTGGGATAGGATTAGTGTCCTTCTAAAAAAGACCCCGAAGAGCTGCCTTGCCCCTTCTACCATGTGAGGACAAAACAAGAAAACACTAGGAACCACAAAGAGAGTCCTCACAGGACACAGAATCTGCCAGCACCTTGATCTTGGACTTCCCACCCTCTAGAACTATGAGAAATGAATTTCTGTTGTTTATGAGCTACTCAGAGTATGGTATTTTGTTACAGCAGCCCTAACAGACCAAGGCAACTAGAAAGAGTGTCCTTGTTGACTAATGATTTCTCTTATGGCCCTGGTGTCACAGAGTGGGGTAATAGGTTGAGTGATTTTTTTAAGTGAGGATTTAGACCAAAAATGTTTTATAATATCAGGAATAAGTAAGTCTATTTGGTACATATATTAATCAGGCTAGGCTAGGCAGGGCTGAAGTTACAATTATGACCCCAAATCTCAGTGACTAACACAGTAAAGGTGTGTTTTCTAGTTGTGCAAAATCAGAAGCATGTTAAGCAGCCCCTTCTGAGGCTTGTATAATAACTGGACCATCTGTACACTTGGCTTCCAAGGTCACTATGGCCAAGGAAGCATAAGTGGTAGGACAACAGGAGATGTTTTAAGAGGCCATCCCTGAGATTGGCATCAATGACTTTAACCTCACCTGGGCCAGAAGATGGTCAAAAGGCCCCAACCTAACTGGAACACATGGAGGCTGAGTAAGCATTAACATTTTCTGCCACAGTACATGAAGGTAACTTGTGAAGCTGATTCTGGGCTCTGTTTAGAACAAGGAAGTTAGGTCTATTCAATTAATTAGACTTGATATTGGCCTGAGTGGCAGACAAAGAGCACCTTCTCTTACCTTAGCCTGAAGGTAAAAAGGAGGTGAAAATGAAGTTTCATCAGTTAGAAAAAAATTAGAGCTACACACTGGTCGTGAACCAAAAAGATTAGATATTGTTGAACTCTAGACCCTTATCCTTCTGCCGTATTAGTTGGTATGGTGCTAAAGTAAAAATTTCAGTGGAAAACAGAGTCCAACACAGATGGAGATTTTCATGAATGAACCATTTACAAAGGTTTGGCCGAGTTAAGGGAACCAACAATGAATGATTCTTGGTTCCCTTAGACACCAGCAACAGCAGGAAGTTGTTACTGCCTATTGTTTGTTCCTGAAAGGGCAAAGAGAAGAAATAGTGTTCCCAGTGAGCTCTGGAAACATGGAGAAGGAACAAAATGACAGGAGCTGTAGTTCTGGAGGAACGTGGCCACTGCCAGAAAATGCGTCCACAGTGTGGAGGTAGAAGGGAAGAAAAGCCGTGACCTCTCTCTCTCTCCTCCGGATGTCCAGTGTCCTACCAGCACCTCCCATTGGCCAAGGAGAACAGAAACTAGCTGACAAGGGAGCTGGGGTGGATCTCTCATGAGGCTCCGCCCCCAGGGGCAACCAGCAAAGCATAAAAGGAGAATTTGGGTGAGGCCTGGAAAATTCATAAAACAAGGACAAGACTGATGAGAAATTAAAAGGCACAGCTTTTGAAGAAATGGGAAGATTTATCAATTCCCTCTTTAATGAGCAATATTATCATTACCATTCCATTGGCTCAATTCCTAGGCTAGTTATTCAAGTACAAAAACCACTGCAATGACAATCTGTAGACAATACATGTATCCTAGCAAAAAAATATTATCTGAAACAAATGCACCCCTATCTAAAAAACCCTAGGGCCTTATCAAAAGAAGATCCACAAAGGAGTGGAGACCTTCTTAAGCAATCTGTTTATTCATCTATCAAATCAGCAAATGTCTTGTGAGTATCTACTAAGTGCCAGGTACGTCACTGGGCACTGAGAATACAAAGATGAACAAGACAGATATAGCTCCTTCTGCCTTTTGGTATATAATCTTTTGAGAAAGACTAAAGCAAAGTGAGCAAGAGTAGGATGCTGCAGATGGTTTGGAGAGAAGGCACCCACCAGTTCATGAAGAGCCTTGGAAGTCACGGTAAGGAATGGGTATTTTACTGCAAATTTTAGTGAGAAGCCATTGAAGGCATGAGGCTATTTTATTCTAAATGCAATAATTCTCACTGCACTTAGAATAAAATAATCCACTGAAGGTTCAAAGCAATTAATTCATTATTGCTTCTGTGTGAAGAATGGACTGGTGGGAGGCAGTTTTGGAAACTGGAGGTGCCAGTTAGAAGACTATTTCAGAGTTCAAGTAAAAGAGAATTGAATGGACCAGGGTGGCAGCTGTAAAGCCAGAAGTGCAAATAATTCAAAATACATTTTCAAGGCAGATTTTATTTGTCATAACTTGTTAAGATCAGAATAAGATCAGCTTCAACCTGGAAGAATCTTTGTAAACCCATGAGTCTTACAACTGGCTTCATGGATAGTCTCTGTTCTCTCGTGTTGCACTTTTGTGAATGCACTGAATGTATTAATTTCTGAGGACTGCTGTAACCAATTACTACAGACTCGGTGGCTTCCAATAGAAATTTGTTCTCTACGACACTGGTAGCCATAAGTGTGAAATCAAGGTGTCAGCAGGGTTGGTTCCTTCTGGAGGCTCTGAGGTAGGATCTAGTCCATGCCTCTCTCCTGGCTTCTGGCGGCTGCAGGCAGTCCTTGGCATCCCTCGGTTGGTAAATGTATCACTCCAATCCCTGCCTCTGTCTTCACAGGGCCTTCTTCTCTATGTGTCTCTATGTCCCAAATTTTCCTCTTCTTTCTTTAATAAGGATATTAGTCATTTGATTTAGGATCCATTGTATGTCCAGAAGGATCTCTTCTCCAGATCTTAATTACATCTGTGAAGACCCTATTTCCAGATAAGTTCACATTCACAGGTACCAGAGCATAGGACTTGGACATGCTCTTTTTTGTGGGACACAGTTCAACCCACTACCCAGAACCTTTTATTTTTCTGTGTGTAATGTGAGAGTTACATCAAACCAAATAAAACCAAATTAAGTACTGGATTCCATTTACAAACCAAACTACTATACAAATGTTTATTACTTACATATTACAAAATTATTTCATCCATCTGAAGGGCAGATTTAACATAGTCAATATATTATTTTAACTATATGATTTTTTCACAAAGATATTGTAATAACAATAAAAGGAGTTATATCACATTTGCATTTATCTAATATATAATATTAGCACTTGGGTGTAAATACATGCAAACCTATATAAATATATTCATATATAAATAAGTAACAGATATGGAAAGGTGGAAGGACAAGAGAGGGAGGACAGAGAGGGGGGATAAGAAAGAATGAGAGGAGAAAGGGGAAGGAAGAGAAAGGAAGAAGGGATACAGAAAGGAAGGGAGGGAGGGAAATCCCTTTATGTATTATACACAATTTTCCTGTCTTGTTCAAACCAAAGCTAGATTTTCAGGTCCTAAAGAAATGGAGGCCATAGGCAAAGAGTAAAAAGAAACAAGAAGTTAATTTCATGCAACACTGAGCTTGGGGGTTTAATGATAATTTTTCATGCAATGTACCTCACAATCTAGTGATGTTGACACCATATTCCCCCTCGTTTTGCACCTGAGGTTTACAGAGGTTACACAACTTGCCCAAGATCACGTGGTTGCCAAGAAAGTGGCAGACTTGGAATTTGAATTCAGGTTTGCCTGATAGTTGATCCATGGTGCCTGATACCACTGTGTTGTATCGCCAGGCTCCATTCCTGTTTATTACTTAAGCATTCTTTCCTTCATCCAATAAACATTTATTGGGTGCCTGAAGTCAAGTGATCTGAGTCTATATTCTTGATAGACTTGGATTTGGTTATATATTGGAACAAGAGGAATCAAAAATGACTCCTTATTTTTTGGCTTGATTAACTGTGCAGTTGTTCCACATCAAGGAGCTGAAGTTTACAGTGACTGGACTTTGTCATCATATCTGAGATGAGTACAGAGCTGTACTCTATCATGCAGAGCTCAAAAACAATCCCTCTCCTGCCTCCCCATACCTCCAACTGTGCATGCACACACACACACACACACACACACACACACACCCCATGTTCATGATGCCTGGTCATTTCTAACCCCTTGTTTCTGAGACTACTCCTCCAATGATTTAGGTCCACAGAGATTTTCCCCTTCATATTAGAATATTAGCTCTGGAAAGACCTTAAAGATCACCATCTCTGACTCCTTCATTTTATAGATGGGAAACTGAGAAAGATCCAGAGAGATAAATTTCACTGTTCAGGCTCACTCAGCTACTTATTGTCAAAACCAGAAATAGAGCACAGAAGTCTCTTGATTTCCAACCAAATTATCTTTCCTCTTAATCCAAGCTGACTTCTAAAATTCCCTTGCCTATATAGTCTCTCTTCTTCAACTAGAACTTTATGATAAAGTGTTTGGTCCTCTCATTTGTCTCCTCTGCACCTACTTTGCCTTTCTAGATAAGGTCAGAGACTACGTCATCATTTGGCATTACACACAGTGCTGACTACATTACACAGGACTATTCAATACACTTAGGGGGTGGCTGATTGATTATGCTGTAGTTCCACATTTGCATACCTAACCTCTCATATTTTTAAGTCTACAATCTGAATCTGCATAGCAGTCAGGTACATTTAGTTCTGGTCTGCTCTAAAGAGAAAGTAAAAACTTGTTCATTTTATATTTATTATTATAAATGCTATTAATATATCTGTTCAGCCTATCCTTTTTGATAGGCTGAGCAAATATATTAATATCATTTTTTTTCTATTTATTTTACCATCTCTGAACAAACTGGGCTAGCCTAGGGTCCTAGATTCTGTCTACTTGTCACTGAATTCTGAACATCCCATTAGTGATCGATGACCTAATCCTTTTAAAATGCCTTCCAGGAAGGCTTCCTTATTGCCCACTCTGTCTCAGGAAGGAGGTGGGACAGTAGGTAGGGAGGGGAGTGGAGAAGTCTAAATTCACTGAAAACAAATTTTGTGTTTAGAAACAAGTGAGTCTTGGCTCAGTGTTCACTAGCATTTTAGGAACCCAGGCAGGATTAATCCTTCATTCACTCTCACTGATGTAAAAGGCTCATGCTTTTCATCTGTTCCTGATCTGACACCATACTGCCTTTTGCCTTGTTCCTGGACACACTTTAACAGCTCAAAGAATGCTGCCTCTGGGTTTCCAGGTAGAACCAGAGAGAAAAAACGCTGCTTCCTAAACTTGTCTCAGCTCAACTGTGATTGCCAGTCTCATTCCAGATCACCTATGACTCCCTTTGAAACCAAAACCATAGGTCCATCTCTCATTTGTTTTTGTGTTGCTGTTTCATATTTCCTGGATATTACTGGTGTCTAAATGCTCTGTACTAATAACTAGTTATGCATAAACTTCACTCCTTGAATATTTTCATAATTAGTATTTTAACTAGTTATGTTAATAACTAGATTCACACATCTGAGCATAAACTTCACCCCATGAATATTTTCATAATTAGTATTTTAAATAGTTATTTATGCTAATAACTAGATTCACATGTCTGTACTGCTTAGGGGTTACCAGATCTGACTTAGGAGTCGTGCAGATCTGAGCAAAGCATCGGTCTTCTATTTGTCTGTGTGACACTGGGCAAAAAGTTTACCCTCTCCAAGCCTCTGTTTCTTCATCCCTCGTTTAAAGATTAAAATGATCTCCACATAGGGTTGTTGTGAGAAATAAAAGATTTAACACATATGAACCTTTTCGCATAGTGCCTGACATATAGTGATCCCTTGATAATCACAGGCTGCTCTTAGTATTACCAGTGCTATTGTTATAAGGCAATAAAATGTTCCTAGAAGTTATAATAGTGATGGACAGAATCAGAACAAGAGTTTCTTCAGTGACTTTCTGATTTAGAGGAGGAAACAAAAGAAACTCTGGGAAATGTTGGAAACTGTCTTGGTGCGTTCCCCACCCTGTGGGTGGCATGACCCAGTGAACAGGCTAATTGAGCAGCAATCCCAGATAACTTCAGGAGATGATGAATTTTGTGAGCATTATTTGGAAACTTGATCTTGCCAACAAAAATAAGCAGGGGTCTCTTACAAAAAGAGTTTAAAATGTGGTCCCTAAGCAGCATTTTGAACAGCAAATACAGATGGACAGTAATATTTACGGTCAATTTACCAGAATCAGGTATCAGATGACCTCTGACACTAGCCACTGCTTACTAAAGAGCTAATTAGCTGTAAAAATGAGGTGACAAGTCAATTGTATCAGCACAAAGGACGAATTTGTCATGTGGGATTTCGCTGGTAGTAAGGCCTGCCATTACAGCTTCTGGGTGGCTACTTTGCCTACCAAAGCAGCTAACTTTCCCTGAAGGGAAGAATGAGGTGGGAGTCAAGATTAAAGGAAACCCAGGGGTGCTCACATCAGGGTCAGGATGTGGCTCAAACAAGAACCTCTTGGGCCCAGAGATACAAGGTTTCATGGTCTGATAGGTGAGAGAATGCCTGCCCCATCAGGACTGTTGTTTAATTACTATTAGAAACACTGGCTCTCTTTGACTACTGATAGAAATGCTGTTACTCACTGTGTTTCCCCCTCTGCCTTGGCCAGCAGAACTAAATGTTGTTTTCTCCAATGCATAATGCTTAAATTCATGTGTGTTCACTGAGAATGTTGGAAACCACAGAAAACTTAAAAGAAGGCAGGGGGCAGAAAACATCTCTAAATCCCCCATTCTTAATAATCAGGATTTTAACATCTTGACATTTGGTATAGCTCTTTCTTATAATACCTTAGTAAAAAAAAATTGAAATCACATTGTCTATACAGTTTATGGTCTTCCTTAACTTCACATTGTATCAAAAAACAGATCTGTATGTTAATTACTATTTTTAGTAATAGGATTTAAACAATTTTATGCTATTCCACCATATGGACAGATCATAATTTATATAATTTCTGTGCTTCCAAGTTCTCCTCCAGCTCTCAGAGGTCACTCTTCTTTTAATGCTGACATAACAATTGTCTAATTCCCCAAACTGCTGTGCAGGATATTCAGGTTTCCTTACCTAATAAGTAGCTGGGGACTCCCAAGGATGCGTACCCGTTCCTAAAAACATGTCCTGTGTGTCATTTGTCAGCATAGCCTATGCTCACCATGTTAGCTGGCTCCTAACCACTGCTCTCTGTTCTGACACAAATCATCGCTCAGAAACATCTGGGCTCCACATCTCCTTGAAGTAACACAGCCATGGCTACACAGGCTAACAGGAGAGGAATCAACACTGGGTAGAGAAGACATGCTCCTCTATTCCTTTGTCCTAACATGAACACAGGCCCCTCCCTTACATCCCTGAAGTCCAGCTAAAACTAGGCTGTGACATTACACAGAATTTTAATGAAAGCTTATGGCTAATGTGGGTACAATACAGAATGATTTACTACCAGAAGAGTTTCTCTAGGCTACTCCACATGGGAGGAGCCACCAACAGAAATTTCTAGACATCTCCATCCCCAAAGTCTTGACCCCACCTCCTCATTTGGCTTCAGAGGAAGAGTTATGTTTTCTCTCCCTCATTCTAAGACACCCTAGTCTCTTCCACAGAATAATTGAAAGTGGAAACTCCCTTTTTTTTCCAGAGAAAATTATCATCCTCATTCAGAGGGTGTAACCTGACCTCCATGGTCCAAACAAAGTGACTATAACAGTTGGCCATGTCTTTCTCAAAGTCAGGATTATGTATGTTAAGTATCACTGTGCCAACACCAGGCCAAATATTTCACATTTTTTTTTTCGGCAAGAAGTGAACCTATAAGTTCTCCCTGGTTTGTTCTGCACACCAGGTCCTGAAACAAAATATTTAGACAAAACACACACCCATCTCTCAAGGACTGCAAGAGTATTGAAGTACCAACCAGATGAAATTTATATTAAAGTAGAAAGTAGTTCTGTTGATTCATTCACTGTCTACCTACTAACCTCCCCCTGCCATCCTTCAGCAATTTACACAGGTAAAATATTTTACATCTCAGTCTGAAGCGTTTGCCTTCAAGTTCATGGAGACTTCACAGTTTTTTTCCAAGGGCAATTGATAAATTCTCTATCTCCACGTGATGCCACTAGTTCTAAATAATAACTGTTATCAAAAATTGAATGATACTTCTGCAGTGTCAAAAACATTATTGCTGTGGGTTCAATTGTGTCCCTTAAACAGATATGTCCAGGTCCTAAATCCTAGTATCTGTAAACGTGACCTTATCTGGAAATAGGGTCTTTGCAGATGCAGTTAAATTAGGACGAGGTCACACTGGATTCTAATGGTCCCTTATCCAATGACTGATGTCCTTATAAAAAGAGAGAAATTTAGGCACAGACACAGAGGAGAGACGGCCATGTGAAGAAACAAGTAGAGACTGGAGGGATGCATCTACAATGTAAGGAACACCAAGGATTGACAGCAACCACCAGAAGCAAGGAGAGAGACATGGAACAGAGAACCTCTGGAAGGAAACAAACCAGCCAATGCTTGGATTTCAGACTTCTAGCCTTCAGAACTGTAAGAGAAGAAATTTTGATTCTTTTAAACCGCTTATTTGGGATAATTTGTTATGGCAACACTAAAAAGCTAATATAATTCTTATTTATTTAACCCACTGTTTCTCAGTGGGGGTGAGTTTGTTCTCCAGGGGACATTTGGCAATGTCTGGAGAAGTTTTTGGTTGTCACAATGGAGGCAATGCTGCTGGCATCTGGCATCTTGTGGGCAGAGACCAGGGATGCTGCTAAGGATCCTACAATACACAGACCACCCCTATAAAAAAGAATGACCCCTGTCTAAAACGTCAATAGTGCCAGCATTGAAAAGCTCTGACTTAATCTATCCCTTGTATTTGGAGATTTTCTTTCCCTTTTTCTTTTTCTGCCATAAATAATGCCGCAGCGAACACCATGGTGCACAATTACTGGTCAACTAATAGTATAAATTTCTTTAATTTCATTTCTTAGAGAACTGTGCATACATTTTTCTTGTTTTAGTGGACATCTTGCCATTTCTTGTCAACCTATTTGAATACTTTTTTGAGGCAGATAAATTATAAACAATAAGTACATAAAAGAATGAAACATCACTAACATTTCAAAGGTAATAGAAGCCTCAGTGCCTCTTACAGTTACCTTTTTATTTGTTCTAATATTCCACACAGCACGGAGACATTGTGTAAGAGTGTTTCTGTGTGTGTGTGTGTGTGTGTGTGTGTGTGTGTGTGTGTGTGTGTGTGACGGAGTCTCTGTCACCCAGGCTGGAATGCAGTGGCGCAATCTCGGCCCACTGCAACTTTCACCTCTCGGTTCCAAGCAATTCTCATGCCTTAGCCTCCCGAGTAGCTGGGACTACAGGTGCCTGCCACCAAGCCTGGCTAATTTTTGTACTTTTAGTAAAGACGGGGTTTCACCGCATTAGCCAGATTGGTCTCGAGCTACTGACTTCAAGTGATCCACCCGCCTCAGCATCCCAAAGTGCTGGGATTACAGGCGTGAGACACCATGCCCAGCAAAAGTATCATTCTCATAACAGCTGATATAAACAATATGCTATTCCAGGATTTAAAAAAATCTGTGAATGTCACAATAACAAAGACTTGGAACCAACCCAAATATCCATCAATGATAGACTGGATAAAGAAAATGTGGCACATATACACCATAGAATACTATGCAGCCATAAAAAAGAATGAGTTCATGTCCTTTGCAGGGACATGGATGAAACTAGAAACCATCATTCTCAGCAAAATATCACAAGGACAGAAAACCAAACACCACATGTTCTCACTCATAAGTGGGAGTTGAACAATGAGAACACATGGACACAGGGAGGGGAACATCACACATCAGGCCTATCGGGGAGTGGGGGACTAGGGGAGGGATAGCATTAGGAGAAATATCTAATGTAGATGACAGGTTGATGGGTGCAGCAAACCACCATGGCACCTGTATACCTATGTAAGAAACCTGCACGTTCTGCACATGTATCCCAGAACTTGAAGTATTAAAAAAAAATAAAAGTCATATGGCAAAGCAAAAAAAAAAAAAATCTGTGAATGTAACAAAGTTATGTTTTAAAATAGAAAATTTTAATTTTTTAAATGAAAAAGAATTTGATCTAGCCATTGGGAAGACTTTTATACTAGAAGGTACATAACATTGTTCATTTTAGCAATGGAGAAAAGAGGTAATTAAATTGATATCTGAGCCTCAATGTCCATGACCTTACCAGGTCTTTTTCTATTAGATCCCAGGAAAACCCTGCTGCTCAGGTGTGATGGTACTCTCCTGCAAGTATTGGGCTGCCAAACAGTACATCTTTATATAGATCTCTACTTGGTCCTCTTCTCCTCCCTAACCCTGTCCTGTTGAGTCAGTCAAGGGTAACTGAGGGTATGAGGCTGATCGCTGAGACAATGCAGAGCAGACATTCTGGTTCAATCAATATTCCGCAGTTATCTCTTGCAGCCTTGGCCCCAGCTGGGAACTCGCACACATCAGGCTCCTGGGAGGTTTCTCAAAGGTTCTCTTCCATGCTTCAGTGGAAATGTCAGAATACACTCCTGGGTTATGTGCCAGAGGATGTTACCTGAGGCCTTGAACTAGAAAAATCAATAATCCAGGAACACTGAGGATGGAAGATAAAGTAGCTAACTGAAATTTAATAAAAATTATATGTATGTGTCTGACTTTTAGCAGACTATAAAATAAATTTAACCCTGGCAGCCTAGAAGGAAAAGTGAAAAAATATCTAACTAAAAACAATTATTTTGTTAGTTCTAATCTTCTGTTAATACTATTTAAGACAATTCCTTTGGTGGTTCAAAATTGGGACAGAGATTAAGATTTTACTTATTATAACACCCATCAGAATAATAGTCATCACTGAAATAAGACCAAACAGTGGCTCTGGAGGTGTAAACAATTTAGAAAGTCAAATGAAAATATACTTGAACCTCAAGGAAAGAAAATTCTAGTACAGTAGCCCCAGATCTGTGGCTTCACTTTCTGAGCTTTCAGTTACCCAGGATCAGTTGCTTCTGAAATATTAAATGGAAAATTCCAGTTGACAGAGGGAGGCCATGTTCACATAACTTTTATTAAAGCATATTGTTATAATTGTTCTCATTATTATTAATAGTTATTGTGTTGATCTCTTACTAGGTGCCTAATTTATCAATGACACTTTACCATTTGTTTATATAGGAAAAAAACATAGCCTATATAGGGTTCCGTACTATCCATGGTTGCAGGCATCCACAGGGGTTCTTGAAACACATCCCCTGCAGATGAAGGGGGAGTATTGTAATCAATTTCTCAAAGCTACTCACAACAGGTGAAAACAGAGCTATATCATAGCACCAGTTCTTTGGGACACAGCACAGTTGTTTGTTTTACCGCACATTCCAGGCACCATGTTGCTATTGCCATTGAATCTCCCTAAGAAGTCACTGTGGCATGTGGCTGAGAGCCAGTAAAAAAAAAATTAATCACTCCAGAATGCCAGTAGATCCCATTTTAAGCAACCTTGAAATAAGCAAATCAACTAACATAGTAAATATTTGTGGCTATGACTTTTATTACCAGAGGACAATTTACTTCAAATAAGTATTCTCCACAGATTTTCTTTAAATAGCAGATATCCAAAGTGCCTAAATGTTTGTTTACTATCCTTCAGGCCCCCGAGTTCATAGGCAGGAAATATAAAGAGCTGACTAAAGATTAGCAGAAACTGAAGTTGAAGCACTTCTGAAATAATAATTATGAAAAAGTAATTACATTAAATTGACTCAGTGTTTTGGAAACATGCCAAATGCTTAAAAATGAATAATGCCTTTTACCTTCTCCTTCAATATCTGTTAGCCAAAATGACAAAGAGTTGAATTGAAGATGTTACTACTGCTGAAAAATCGGATATCACAGACTCAGCGCTAAACTTAAGTCTATTCAATTGGCTCATTTTACAGTCTCAGCTCTAGAAAGTTTAAATGATTTGCCACCAGGTTACCAGACTTCCAGACCATTTCTCCTATCATTCATTTATTTTTATTCAAATTACACAGCAAATAACATTCTTGTGCAGAAAATTTGGAAAATTCATGAAAGCACAAATAAAGCAAAAATTATGCATAATCCATGTACTCCAAAGATAATCCTTACTAATATCTAAATAATTTAACTATGCCTTTTTACAAAATTGGAACCTTACTGTGGATATTGTTTTGTAAGCTGCTTTTGTTTCCACGTAATAATATACTTGAACTTTTCCATGGCATTGAATATTATTTTACCATATCACTGTTTAAAACTACATAGTATTTCAGATTATGGATACAGAATAAATTATTGTAGGAAATCTAGGTTATTTTCAATATTTGATTATTAGAAATACTGTGCTCAGGAGATATAAATCTACATGCACATTTCTATTTCTTTGGAATATATTATTAAAAGTAAAATTGCTGGTTTAATGGAAAAACACTGTAAACTCCCAAGTAAAGCTCCCTCCCAAGTTGTATCAGTACTAACTTCTGACACACTCACATCAGCAATAGTCATTATATTTTTAAAACTCTTTTTCTAATTAATAAGCAAAGAAAATGGTAGCTTGCTGATTTGCATTTATTTGATTACTGGAATTTGATTTTATTTTCTTGAAGTGTATTGACGATTTAAATCTTATATTTTTTAAATCGTCCAAGGCCATTGTATCCACTTTCCAACTTGCTGTGTGTGCAAGGAATTAGGATTTTGTTTCAGGGTTGTTTTTGTTTACTTTTGTTTTGTTTTCGTTACTACATGCTATGGCTTCTCTAATAAATAAAGCACGAGGGATTACTTTATAATAAAAAAAAAGTTAAACAATTTTACAGACTTGCTTATTGGTGGCAAAGCAGGGCCTAGGAACCAGAACTTGTCACTCCAAGAACAATGAACCAATATCCTCAATTTTGACCCCCAAAAGCTTCAACATTAACAAGTTTCAACAAAGCAATCACTTCTGCTTTATTTGTTGGAGAAACTGTTGTAGTATATAATTAATCACTGCCTAGATCTTCCCTACCCAACAAAAAATATAACAATCTATATGCTCATAATTTATGTATCCCATTGCAAGTGAAAGTTTTGGTGGTCATATTGTTGTCTTAGAGAAAAGCTAACAATTCCTGTGGGCTTTCACTCCTACAAACACAAGTTCAGAAAAAAGGTGACTCCGCACCACCTGAGCTCACACATTCTTGTTTTGACCATCCTGCCCATTCCCAGCAAGATCTACTATAACTAGAATCATGCTCAGGAGATGTCTGAGTGGCTGGGCAGCAAGTCAACCCCAAAAGGAATCTTCGTACCACTGAACAACATAAGCATATTTCACTCTCTTCCCTGCCCACCCCCCACTCCTTTTAGAAGCTTTCATGTTATTTTATGATGTGACTCTTCCCCATCATTCTGTATTTTTCTGAGCAGTGAACAGGAAAGACATAGCGAGTCATAAATGCTAAATAAATATGGCCAGTTCTTAGATCTAAAAGACAGAGGCAGATAAAGAAAGAAGTCATCACTATTTAAAAACACAAACAAACCTTAGCAGCAGAGCACTTAGCTGGTAGCTTTTGCTCAAGTGGAAGTCTCTTTGTTTCAGCACAGCGAATGGATGCCAGGCAGATGTTGAGTAAATTTGTAATAATAACTCATTTGAACATACGAGAAGCCCAATATTGAAAAAATTAAATATGGATAAGAGATCTCTCTATTTAAATTTCTCCTGACACTGCTGTCCCACGCTACCTGGAAAGCTACAAAACTAGAATAGAATTTCCCTAGAGCTCAAATATGATTCTCTCCTTTGTGCCCCAGAAAGTAAAATTAAGAGGTGGGGAGGAAGAGAGAGTCGAGTCAGCAACTTCAATCACTTTTATCCAATTCTTCCTTGTCCTGCTTTATACTCTCCATAGCCACAAAAAGCACCAAATACACATGGTAGGAAAGCAGGAATTAAAGTAGTATCCTGCAAAACACTTTATAATATATGAGAAATGTGACTGTGAAATAACAAATCAAAATGTTCTCTAGTAATCATTTTATATGCATATCTTATGATTGCATGATATTTGTACATATTTTCTCTCTCAAATGTTTACATGATTCTTGAAATTGTCTTTTTATTCACTGTAATCTTGCACCTACATATCACCTAAAATTGCTTCATTTTATGTAAAGCTTTCTTTAAGTGGAAAAGGAAAGTAACAAATTGAGATGATATTACCAGTTTTAGTTGGGAATAGTCATTTAAATATGAAAAGTGAAGTGGAAAATTAAAATAATCACCTAGGGTATCCAAAGTAGGGAAAAGTCACTTACAACTCAGATATTGCCATGGGTTTTCACACTTTCGTGGATAGAGATGGCCTTAATTGTTTCTCCAATGTGACTTCGAATAGAGGATAATTGAATAGGTTGGCATGTCTTGCGGAAGGTATTTTAAACCTGTCTCGATAGCTTCTTCAATGAGGAAAAAGTGAGGAGGCAGTTTTTCCAAAGGCAGGTGCATTCATTTTAGTGAGGGCAGACAGAAATAGGGCACATTTGTTGTCTAAGCCTTCCTTCCCAAACTTGTTTTTAAGGTTTTATGGCAAGAAAACCTGTGCTTTTCTTCTGCTATTGGGCTTTCAGATGATGTTTCTAAACAGAAAAGAAGCCTCTGGCATTTTTTACATTGCAACCAGCAGTTGCTTGGCTGCACTATCAAAGCAGGCCCAGCAGATCCTCTTGAATGGAGAATCTAAGACCCACCACAGACTCTGACTGCACTAATGAACTAAGAGCACAGATTCCGTGGGGCTCCAGTAAGGCAGCAGGGGGACATAAAATCCCATGGAGATGGGATCAGGCTGCAGCCATAAAGAATCAACTTGTCTTCGTAGGTGCTGTAAGTTCCAACATCTGCTGGCCATATAAAACAAAGTGGCTAATGGATGGTATGAAAAGGTAAATATACCATGAAGAGTTATTTTGTTACTCTTCTTGGCACTGGTCATATCAAGATTTGGTGTTTTTTTATATTAAGCAAACTTATATGTAAATTTTCTTTAGCAAATAGCAGAGTCAAATGAATTACTTTCCTAATTTATTTTAACATAATAATACCCAGGAGTAATAGAGCACATCTTAAAACAGCAATCCTGATGAAACTAATGGGACTTGTCTCCTAATGGAAGATTCAGCAAAACAAGGAAACTGTATCTACAGATCCAGGCAGCACTTAAACAAAAACTCAATGGCAAACGTCCACAGTTATTCATGGAGAAGTCAGTGCAGTAGTTAAGGACCCAGGCTTCCGAGTTAAGAGGATCTGGGTTCAAATCCCCAGTCAGGCGTTTACCAGGTATATAACTACTCCGAGATTCCATTTCCTCTCTATATAAAATGGGAATAAAAATAACTTCCTCATGGAACTGTAGGCAGATTAAAATAAAACATTTGAATATGCAGAACAGAACTAAAACAAAGTGAGCATTCAATAAATGGCAGCATATTATTATTTCTACTACTATTGACTATTTATACCCTAGTTTGTCTCAGGATACTTTTAAGGTGGCCTATAAAAATAACTCACACAATGCAAAATAGCACAAATCCAAAGTAGATGGGGGAAAAGCTATCAAAATTAGGGAATGTTTTAGGCAAAGAATTCATTTTTGCTCTGTGGTTCCATCAGATTAAAATGTGTATTTTTTCTTCATGAAATACTCATCAAATACACAGAAACTGAAACCAAGGCACAACTTTGCAACAATAAAAAGGACTCTTGGGAAGACTAAAAACTTCATTTTTATTTCACTTCAGGTCACAGACTCTTGCTCTTGCTCCCATGAAAATACCGGTTATCAGGAAACAGGCTACCATAAACTTTAGTGGCTGGGGCACAAGTACCAAGAGCCAGAATAATATGGCCTTAGCTGGTTCTTTTCTAAAAGAGCCATACAAACTTCCCTTGCATTTTGCACTCCAGTCTTTCACCCATCCCTTCCCTGATCTCCACGCTTAGCAGGGTGTGTAACACCAGTCACTCAGTGAGACCTCAAAAAATAATATCCTATAATAAATTTTGTCTTAGAAATGATACACTACATCACTTTCAGTGTCAGATCTCTAGGGAGGAAAGCATCTTGACATGTAAATTTACACAAGTCTACTTTTGAATATTAATTACGTATCACACTACCTCCTCACATAATTATTTTTACTATAAATTTGGAGCCATTACCCAGCAAGCTGTAGGATTAGCATTTTAAAGACTTGCTGGAGATGGGAGATCAACCAATAAACATACTCTTGGCCTCCCATTGAGAGATCCTTTAATTTCTGATGCTCAAACTATATGTTTATTCTGACAGACTGAGAACTGGGAAGGCTTATACCACAGAGATGAGAAGAAAAAGGTTTCCCCTTGAATGCCAAGTCCAGCTGGATGACTATGGTTCCCTGGAATTCACTGTGGAGGAGTATCCCGGACTGGTGTTTAAGATCAACGGAAAAGAATTCTGCGATGAGACAGTGACGTCTGTCATAGGCAAAGGAACGAGGAAGTGGAGCATGGTGGCAGATATTTGCCTTTCCTGCTATAACCACTGGACCTACAAAGCACTTATTACCAATTTGAAACCATAGAGAGTTGCCAAGTGTCATTTTAAATGCTAAGCCAAGCAGTTCCTCCAAACCTGTAGACCCCGACACTCTTTGATGCTGTTATCCCCACTAAAAAACAGTACAGGTGAGTCTCAGACTGATGTTCAATCAAAACAGTCTGCTAAAATTACTATTATGCACAGGAAGTTCCCCCGAGAAAGCACCAGAAGGTGGACAGAAAGGCCAGTTAAGAGGGGAAGGTGCTACTGTCCTCTCAGATGTGCTTTCTTCTGTAGAGCAAGGAATATTGCAGAATACATCTTTGGCAACTGAAGCAAAGAAGATGTCCGATTCAGACTGGTTTTGTAGAGTTAGTCCTGAAGAGAAATGCTTCCTTTTAAGCAAATCTATCACTACCACTCATATCAGTCTGGCCTAGCCTGACAATAGCTGTGCCTACAACCACAGCTAGGGAGTGTCTCCACCTCTACCTCCCACTGCCCAGCATCTTTAGGATAACTATGGAGGCTAATTCATAGCCTGGGTTCAGCTTGGCAGCCCTTCCTAACATCCTTAAGAACCACAAAAGGTTGGGAGCAAAATCCTTGTCATCTTTTCCTGCAGTTTAGACTGTGTGTGACTCAGCTCACATGGATGGTTTTTTGTTGTTGTTGTTGTAATGAGTAGGAGACAAGGGAGTCCTGAGGCTCGAGGTCAAAATGAAATATTTTTCTTTCAAAATAGTCATTGAAGGGAAGAATACTGCGTAGTTTTAAAATTGTATTCTTATTCAAGATTGCTTCTTAAAAAATGGTCATACAATAATTTGGGTGTACATGAAGGTTCACATATTGTATGATTCCATTATATGTAAAATATCCAGAATAAGTAAATCTATGGAGACAAAAAGCAATTTTGTAGATGCTAGGCACTCGGGGAAGAAGAAAATAGGGAGTGACTGCTTAATGGGTGTATCTCATTTTGGGAGTAATGAAAATGATTTAGAACTCAATAAAAGTGATGGTTGCACCATATAATGAATGTTCTAAATGCCCTGACGTGTACACTTTAAAATAATTAATTTTATGTTATGTAAACTTGCGAATTTCACTTCAATTTATTCAAAAAGATAATTTGTGGGGAACTTTGGTGAAATTTGACTATGAATGGATATTAAATGGCATTATGGAATTATTAATTTCTTGCATATGATCATGGTATTGTGTTACACAGGAGAAAGATATTTTTTATTCTGTTTTCAAAGGTAAGTGCAGAAATCCTTAGAAGTATCATGAAATCTGCAGCTTACTTTCTAATAGTTCAGCAAAAGTCATCCATTTCTATACAGAAAGAGATTAAAGCACACAGCAAAAAATATGATTGTTGAATCTAAGTGGAGGCTACGGGGCTGCTCATTGTATTATTCTTTCAACATTTCAATATCCTTAAAATTTTGCAGAGAAATATTGGGAGAATTTTTTTTCGATGATCTCCTGAAATTCAGAGTAAAGTTCAAGGCTCACATTAACTAACTGATTTATTAGTTCATTAATTAATGCAAAACATTGTTGAGCACCTGGTAGATTCCAAGTGCTGTGCTAGGTAGTCCAAGTATAATAATGAACAAAACAGATGTAATCTCTGCTCTCATAAAGCTTGCAGCCCAGGGAGGAAACCCATAAATAATTAGGCAGCTCAGTATGAGCTATGATGGGAAGATGCAAGATGCTAAGAGAATGCAGAGGAAGAAAGACAAAAGCTAAGACCTGAAGGACCTTATTTAGAGTGCTATAGAAAAAAACATTCAATGATATTTGTTAAAGCATAGTAGGGCAGACTTTATTCAGGACACTGGCAATAGATATAGGGACCGTGGCAATGGGATCTTGCAGTGGCGAAGAGAGATTGGATTCAACTTCAAATACAGCATGGACAAATGGTAATTTATGACCAAGAAGCAGGGTGGGGCTTAGTGGACAGAAAATTACTAAGAGAAAACATCAGGCGTGAGGTATGTTCTGGCTAAACTGACCTAATAGGATTCTTGCTGAAGAAAGACCAGGGCAATCAGATGTCACCCGGGAGATGATGGAGGTTGAAGAACCCAATAAGATAGCAAGGGGATCCGATATTGAAGATGGAGGATTCTCACTAAACTGACTTAGCAGCGTTCTTTGCTAAAGCTGGATTTTACAAGAAAGTGCACAGATGGGCCTAGGAGAAGTTTCAAGAAGCTAACTAAAGTTTGGTCAAACAAAAAAATCTTTGTAAAGTCAACCAAGTAAACAGAGAGAAAGAATATTCCAGGCAAACCCATAGGGTGAAGGCCTAGAGGTGAGATTCTGGGCCAGAGGCTGCAAATCAAAATCCCTGCAGAAAGAGCCAGACAGCATAAATGAATGAAAACCAGAGACAACCCCATTTTTAAAGGGTCATCAAGTCTATTGCGGGTACACCACTGAACTCCAGTCAACAGAAAGCCAGGAGGTGTGTAGTGGGGGGGATTGGGGGTGGATGAGAAAAATCACGGACCAGTGAGGTCAGGTGATCACCCCCAGTCCCAGTTCAGAGTACTTTCCCCTTTCCTATCTTGCTTTTGGAAGCGTAGACCTTTCCTAAAGCAGAGGAGTCGGAGCAGCCAAAACTATGTTCGAGGCATTAGAAAATCACCAGGACTGGGTGAATAACCATGACCATGACAATTAGCCAGGCACAGATCTATACCTGTACTCATGCAATCTGGGGCCTTACTACTATGCGTATTTTTCATTTAAAAAAAATACAATTGGAGAGAGAAGCATAAGCACAGAGTGGCAATTCCTAGAGCTGTAAATCTTCAGTATATTCTAAGTTAAATTGATTGTCCTCCTGGAGCTACTTAAACATAATCACATAGCAAAATGATGAGAAGGCTCAGTCTTCAGTTTTCTTTTGTTTCGTTTGCCTGACTGTAGCCAGACTGTTGCTGATTCACATTAGAGACATGAGGAAAAAACCCTAACTTCCTTTCTCCCCTATTTTCACCGTAGGGCAGACAGAGGAGGAGAAGACAAGAAGGTGAATTTTTAGGAAAATAGAATTGAAATTGATATGGTGTTTGGCCTTTTGGCAATAAATAAATTAGGCTAAACAGCTTTGAGTTACTCTTTTTCCAAGGCTCAGTAGGGGTTAACATCAAGGAAGCTGGAGAACTTGGCAGAATGGGAAGTGCCCAGCACTGTGTTTAAGATTTCAGTCTGGGAGATCTGAGGGGTTTCTGCAAAATCCATGACAGCCTCCGGTGCCCTGAGAGACGCCAGGATATCCATGAAGACTTGGAGTGCCCACTTTACAATTAGAGCCCTAGAAGAAAATACTCCACTCTTTCTATCTTGAAACACATCTCTTCGTGTTATTTTATTCTATTCTAGGGCCTGAGAAGAAGCCTGGCTGCTAATTCACAGCTCCAGCCCTTTGAAGTGCCATTGATATTCCAAACTCGGGGAGCCTCCCGCATCATAAAGGAATCTTCAACCCGCCCCGGGCTATACTACAAATAAACTTGTTCCAGCGAAATCTGCAAGCAGGCCCTGAGCACCAACGCCAGCCGACCTCTGAGAAAGCAGCTTGGGCAGCATAAGCTTTGCAAAGGAAAATAAAATCCTCAGCATGGAGTCTCAAACAAGAAAAACAGTGAGATATTTAAACCTGACCATTTCTTTTTAAAGACTTGGGTGTTCTTCAGAAAGGGAATTTCCCTCCCGCCCCAGAAGGGTCCAAAGTGTTACTCATACTATTTACAGAGCTTTGAAGTGTGCCTCCAAAGTTTGAGTTCAGCTCTGCGGAATGTGAAGGTCAAATCATTTTCCCTTTCTGATGAAGGAAGGCTGTGAATTTAATACCACAATTTATTCAAAACAAGGAAATACACTGAGGCACTCTCCACTATTAATGCACAACAGTAGATGGTTGGAACCATCTCATACTCCAAAGAGTTTATATGGTTTGGCCAACAGTGGTGATACATTTAATGAGCCTCTGGTTAATCCATTCCTACCAGACTCAGCACCTGTAAAATGCAAGACACTTTGCTTCTAATAATAGGAATTGAGTGAATTTATTTAAACAATGTTAGAGTCATCATTTTCTAAAAGTAAAATAATTAAACATATATTCCTATAGTATGTGTATATTTTATAAAAACTGGAGGTTAAATAGCACATCTGGGGCATCTGGCTTTTCCTGGTAACCCTCCAGGTGACCTCTCTTTTTAAAAGTGGCCTTTTGAGCTTTATTATCTTAACAAGAACCCCCATTTATATAGCTGCTTTCTTTATGGAGCCTGAAGTGCTTTGTTGACCTTGGAATGCCCTTCATGCTTAGGAGGAAGTTCTCCCTGGCCCACAGAGCTGGCGAGACATTTAGAGGCCAGGAACCAAAAGGCTTGGCTGCAGGCAGTCAGTGGTGAATGTACATCCAGAACTGTTCTCTCAGCTGGAATGATGCATAATATTTTAGTCTACGGGACCCAGCAGTGTGCTGTCACTACACACTTGAAGAGGCTACAAGGAGTCCAACGTTCTGAGTCAAGTCTGTGCTCTGTCACTTACTGGCTGGTAACCATAAGCACATAGCTCAAATTCCTGTAACCTCCTCTTCCCCACCTGTAAAATGGGATTAATAATTGTCAGGCCTCTGAGCCCAAGCCAAGCCATTGCATCCCCTGTGACTTGTACGTATAGGCCCAGATGGCCTGAAATAACTCAAGAATCACAAAAGAAGTGAATATGCCCTGCCCCACCTTAACTGATGACATTCCACCACAAAAGAAGTGTAAATGGCCGGTCCTTGCCTTAACTGATGACATTACCTTGTGAAAGTCCTTTTCTTGGCTCATTCTGGCTCAAAAAGCACCCCCACTGAGCACCTTGGACCCCCACTCCTGCCCACTGAGCACCTTGCAACCCCTACTCCTACCCGCCAGAGAACAAACCCCCTTTGACTGTAATTTTCCTTTACCTACCCAAATCCTATAAAATGGCCCCACCCTTATCTCCCTTCACTGACTCTCTTTTCGGACTCAGCCAGCCTGCACCCAGGTGAAATAAACAGCCACGTTGCTCACACAAAGCCTGTTTGGTGGTCTCTTCACACGGATGCACATGAAATTTGGTGCCATGACTCAGATCGGGGGACCTCCCTTGGGAGATCAATCCCCTGTCCCCCTGCTCTTTGCTCCGTGAGAAACATCCACCTACGACCTCAGGTCCTCAGACCAACCAGCCCAAGAAACATCTCACCAATTTCAAATCCAGTAAGCGGCCTCTTTTTACTCTCTTCTCCAACCTCCCTCACTATCCCTCAACCTCTTTCTCCTTTCAATCTTGGTGCCACACTTCAATCTCTCCCTTCTCTTAATTTCAATTCCTTTCATTTTCTGGTAGAGACAAAAGAGACATGTTTTATCCGTGAGCCCAAAACTCCGGCGCCAGTCACGGACTGGGAAGTCAGCCTTCCCTTGGTGTTTAATCATTGCAGGGACGCCTCTCTGATTATACACTCACGTTTCAAGGGTGTCAGACCACGCAGGGACGCCTGCCTTGGTCCTTCACCCTTAGTGGCAAGTCCCGCTTTCCTGGGACAAGGGCAAGTACCCCTCAACCCCTTCTCCTTCACCCTTAGCGGCAAGTCCTGCTTTCCTAGGGGGCAAGAACCCCCCAATCACTTATTTCCGAACCCCAACCTCTTATCTCTGTGCTCCAATCCCTTATTTCCACACCCTGACCTCTTATCTCTGTGCCCCAATCCCTTATTTCCATGCCCCAACCCCTTCTCTGCTTTTCTGGAGGGCAAGAAACCCCCACCCTTTCTCCGTGTCTCTACTCTTTTCTCTGGGCTTGTCTCCTTCACTATGCGTAAGCTTCCACCTTCCATTCCTCCTTCTCCCTTAGCCTGTGTTCTCAAAAACTTAAAACCTCTTCAACTCACACCTGACCTAAAACCTAAATGCCTTATTTTCTTCTGCAATGCCGCTTGACCCCAATACAAACTCGACAGTAGTTCCAAATAGCCAGAAAACGGCACTTTGAATTTTTCCATCCTGCAAGATCTAAATAATTCTTGGCGTAAAATAGGCAAACGGTCTGAGGTGCCTGACGTCCAGGCATTCTTTTACACATCAGTCCCTTCCTAGTCTCTGTGCCCAGTGCAACTCATCCCAAATCTTCCTTCTTTCCCTCCCGCCTGTCCCCTCAATACCAACCCCAAGCGTCGCTGAGTCTTTCTAATCTTCCTTTTCTACAGACCCATCTGACCTCTCCCTTCCTCCCCAGCCTGCCCCTTGCCAGGCCGAGCTAGGTCCCAATTCTTCCTCAGCCTCCGCTCCTCCACCCTATAATCTTTTTATCATCTCCCCTCCTCACACCTGGTCCGGCTTACAGTTTTGTTCCGTGACTAGCCCTCCCCCACCTGCCCAGCAATTTACTCTTAAAAAGGTGGCGGGAGCCAAAGGCATAGTCAAGGTTAATGTTCCTTTTTCTTTATCCCAAATCAGATAGTGTTTAGGCTCTTTTTCATCAAATATAAAAATCCAGCCCAGTTCATGACTTGTTTGGCAGCAACCCTGAGACACTTTACAGCCCTAGACCCTAAAAATTCAAAAGGCCGTTTTATTCTCAAAATACATTTTATTACCCAATCTGCTCCGGACATTAAAACTCCAAAAATTAAATTCCGGCCCTCAAACCCCACAACAGGATTTAACCTCGCCTTCAAGGTGTACAATAATAGAAAAAAGTTGCAATTCCTTGCCTCCACTGTGAGACAATCCCCAGCCACATCTCCAGCACACAAGAACTTCCAAACGCCTGAACCGCAGCGGCCAGGCGTTCCTCCAGAACCTCCTCCCCCAGGAGCTTGCTACATATGCCGGAAATCTGGCCACTGGGCCAAGGAATGCCCACAGCCCAGGATTCCTCCTAAGCCGCGTCCCATCTGTGCGGGACCCCACTGAAAATCGGACTGTTCAACTCACCTGGCAGCCACTCCCAGAGACCCTGGAACTCTGGCCCAAGGCTCTCTGACTGACTCCTTCCCAGATCTTCTCGGCTTAGTGGCTGAAGACTGACACTGCCCGATCGCCTCGGAAGCCCCCAGACCATCACGGACGCCGAGCTTCAGGTAACTCTCACAGTGGAAGGTAAGCCCATCTCCTTCTTAATCAGTACGGAGGCTACTCACTCCACATTACCTTCTTTTCAAGGGCCTGTTTCCCTTGCCTCCATAACTGTTGTGGGTATTGACGGCCAGGCTTCTAAACCTCTTAAAACTCCCCAACTCTGGGGCCAACTTAGACAATACTCTTTTAAGCACTCCTTTTTAGTTATCCCCACCTGCCCAGTTCCCTTATTAGGCTGAGACACTTTAACTGAATTATCTGCTTCCCTGACTATCCTGGACTACAGCTATATCTCACTGCCGCCCTTCTTCCCAATCCAAAGCCTCCTTTGCGTCCTCCTCTTGTATCCCCCCACCTTAACCCACAAGTATAAGATACCTCTACTCCCTCCTTGGCGACCGATCATGCACCCCTTACCATCTCATTAAAACCTAATCACCCTTACCCCACTCAATACCAATATCCCATCCTGCAGCACGCTTTAAAAAGATTAAAGCCTGTTATCACTTGCCTGCTACAGTATGGCCTTTTAAAGCCTATAAACTCTCCTTACAATTACCCCATTTTACCTGTCCTAAAACCAGACAAGCCTTACAAATTAGTTCAGGATCTGCGCCTTATCAACCAAATTGTTTTGCCTATCCACCCCGTGGTGCCAAACCCATATACTCTCCTATCCTCAATACCTGCCTCTATAACCCATTATTCTGTTCTAGATCTCAAACATGCTTTCTTTACTATTCCTTTGCACCCTTAATCCCAGCCTCTCTTCACTTTCACTTGGACTGACCCTGACACCCATCAAGCTCAGCAAATTACCTAGGCTGTACTGCTGCAAAGCTTCACAGACAGTCCCCATTACTTCAATCAAGCCCAAATTTCTTCCTCATCTGTTACCTATCTCGGCATAATTCTCATAAAAACAAACGTGCTCTCCCTGCCAATCGTGTCCGACTGATCTCTCAAACCCCAGCACCTTCTACAAAACAACAACTCCTTTCCTTCCTAGGCATGGTTAGCATGGTCAGAATTCTTACACAAGAGCCAGGACCACACCCGGTAGCCTTTCTGTCCAAACAACTTGACCTTACTGTTTTAGCCTAGCCCTCATGTCTGTGTGCAGCGGCCGCCACTGCTTTAATACTTTTAGAGGCCCTCAAAATCACAAACTATGCTCAACTCACTCTCTACAGTTCTCATAACTTCCAAAATCTATTTTCTTCCTCATACCTGACACATACTTTCTGCTTCCTGGCTCCTTCAGCTGTACTCACTCTTTGTTGAGTCTCCCACAATTACCATTGTTCCTGGCCCAGACTTCAATCTGGCCTCCCACATTATTCCTGATACCACACCTGACCCCCATGACTGTATCTCTCTGATCCACCTGCATTCACCCCATTTCCCCATATTTCCTTCTTTCCTGTTCCTCACCCTGATCACGCTTGATTTATTGATGGCAGTTCCACCAGGCCTAATCACCACACACCAGCAAAGGCAGGCTATGCTATAGTACAAGCCACTAGCCTGCCTTTCAGAACCTCTCATTTCCTTTCCATCGTGGAAATCTATCCTCAAGGAAATAATTTCTCGATGTTCCATCTGCTATTCTACTATTCCTCAGGGATTATTCAGGCCCCCTCCCTTCCCTACACATCAAGCTCAAGGATTTGCCCCCACCCAGGACTGGCAAATTAGCTTTACTCAACATGTCCCGAGTCAGGAAACTAAAATCTTAATCTCTCCCACTCTAGGTTCCCACGCCGACCCTAATCCCGCTTGAAGCAGCCCTGAGAAACATCGCCCATTCTCTCTCCATATCACCCCCCAAAAATTTTTGCCGCCCCAACACTTCAACACTATTTTGTTTTATTTTTCTTATTAATATAAGAAGGCAGGAATGTCAGGCCTCTGAGCCTGAGCCCAAGCCATCGCATCCCCTGTGACTTGCACGTATAGGCCCAGATGGCCTGAAGTAACTGAAGAATCACAAAAGAAGTGAATATGCCCTGCCCCACCTTAACTGATGACATTCCACCACAAAAGAAGTGTAAATGGCCGGTCCTTGCCTTAACTGATGACATTACCTTGTGAAAGTCCTTTTCCTGGCTCATCCTGGCTCAAAAAGCACCCCCACTGAGCACCTTGTGACCCCCACTCCTGCCCACTGAGCACCCTGCGACCCCCACTCCTACCCACCAGAGAACAAACCCCCTTTGACTGTAATTTTCCTTTACCTACCCAAATCCTATAAAATGGCCCAACCCTTATCTCCCTTCGCTGACTCTCTTTTCGGACTCAGCCCACCTGCACCCAGGTGAAATAAACAGCCATGTTGCTCACACAAAGCCTGTTTGGTGGTCTCTTCACACGGACGCGCATGAAAATAATACCTACCTCATACATCTGTCATGTAACACTTTAGTGTTCTTCTATATTTGCATAGCTGTATCCTTCCATTAGTTTGTATAGAGCTGACTTAGTATTTTTGGTTGAATAAATGTTGAATGACCTGGCATTGTGTTCATAGCTTTACTTACTGTATTTAATTCTTACTATAACCACCTGGGCTAGGTACAATTATTAGAAGACATGACAAGTTGATAGTTAAAACAGTTAAGAAACTTGCCTGAGTTCATGAACTAGTTGCAATTGGGATTCAAATTAAGGAGGGCGGGTGTAGTGTCTCACACTTGTAATCTCAGCACTTTGGGAGGCTGAGGTGGGTGGATCACCTGAGGCTGGGAGTTCAAGACCAGCCTGGCCAACATGGTGAAGCCCCATCTCTACGAAAAATTAGCCAGGCATGGTGGCAGGCAACTGTAATCCCAGCTACTCGGGAGGCTGAGGCAGGAGAATTCCTTAAACCCAGGAGGCAGAGGTTGCAGTGAGCCGAGATGGTGCCATTGCACTCCAGCCTGGGCAACAAGAGTTAAAGTCCGTCTCAAAATAAAAAAACAAACAAATAAGTAAAGTGCTCTGCCTGTAAAGCCTGTGGTCTTGACCAGGATATCATCTTATTCTTGGCCATCTTAGATCTTGACATATACAGTAGGCATATAAATAAATTATAGTGATGTAATATACTAAGAAGACTTGATAAATTGCACCTTATGGTGATCTTGTGTTTTTCTGGCGATTTTCAATGAACCTGGTCCACTTCGGGAAGCCTGTACAGGACCACATAAAAAGTCCACAACTCTCTCAGTGTGAAAGGCCTTCAGGTATTTCTCCCTGGCTGGTGTGTCCCCTCCTCCTCATTCTCATCTTGCCTGGTTTTGTGACTACTCCTTCTATGCTGTTATTCCTTGCCTTTGGCTTTGCACCTATCTGGTGACCTGGTTTTGAACTTGTTCTTTCTACAGGAGGTCAAATACACCAGTGGTCTGGAATACGGGTGCCTCCCGTAATATACAAGGACTTTCCAAAAGATATGTCAAGGGAGGTTTTAAGTAAGTCAACTTCCAGATCCTCAACTTTTATGTATAGTCTTTCCTAAAACTAACGTTACCTGAGAGAAAGCTCATTGAAAAGGAACAAACTCTTATTTCTCACTTTCTCTTTTATTTCTCCCTTCTTACAAAAAAAAAAAAAAAAAATTACGTGTTTCTTTCTTCTCTAATCTTACCAAAAGTGCATGGCCCAAGGGCATAAAGACCTCAAGGATGCCAAACAGAGAACTGGAAACCATTTGTGCCTGTCACTAAATTTCCAATACTTCTCTCTCAGCCACATTGAAGAAAGATTTAATTGAATTGACAGTTAATGGATCATTAAAAGTAATTTTTGATTATTAGGTTGGGTATACATCAGGATTTTAGACGATTGAGAAATCTTGCTATAACAAAACTTTTTTCCTTCTCATCTTATTTACTAAAGAAAATTTTAGTGTTTTTATTTATGAAAATTAAAACTAGGAATAGAAATTATACTGAACCCTTGTCTCATTCTAGCAATACGGGGGTATCCACAATTCAATTGAAATAAAATTTAATTGAACTAAAAATATATATATAGTCCCAGCCATCTTATAGGAGATGCAGTTTCAATAAAAATTTGTCTTTTTAAATTATTTATCAAAATATATAATATGTTTATGTTATTTTGACCAATTGGTACTATTAATAGTCATAAAAATAATTCAGTCAGTATTTTAAAATTTATAGCTTGATGGCTAGAAGAAAAAATTTAATTAAAATATCACTGTATATACATATTTTGTAGCAGAGAATCATGATATAATGGTCCATAACACCTTCATGCATAAAATGTATTACATAAAAATAAAATTCACTGGGGAAGGGTATGGAAAATGACTTCAAAAGAAAAATAAATAAATGATGTAAATGTTCAGTCTGTTAAAGGAGAGTTTGTTTGTGTATCTTTAAATAGGTGATGGTTGATATCCAATCAGTATTTAGATTCCATTGAATGCATTTTAAAAGGTGATGTAACAATTTTATTTAAAAGTTCAATATTTACAATATTTTATTTAAAAGGTCAATATTTACAATATGGTGAAAATCCATCCATTCAACTACTCTATTTATACTTCAAATCTAAAAGGGGATACTAAATCTTTCAAAATTCTCTTAAAAAGTATATGTGAGCAAACTTTGAAGAGCACTTTATATGTTAAAGAGAGAAAGAAACAACACTCATTTCCATTGTCTGTCAAGTATACAGTAGGTGCTTAATAAAAGTATGTTAAATGGAGGAAGGCTGAAGCCCTTTGTAAATTAAAAATCACTCTATAATGTCGGTGATGCAGCATTGTCACATCGTGTGCCTACATAGGTCATCATAAGAAATCTCATAGATTTGTTTCAAAATGAGAGACTAGCCCAAGCCCTATCCTTATGCATGGTCTTCATCACTTTCACAATACCCTGACAGACTTTGAATACATTTTGCTCTTTGAACCATGTACTACAGCCGATTCAAAACTAAAAGTATCAAAAATAATATTTCTACCAACCACAGTCCAGTGCTGAACCTGATACATTTTAATTCATTTACCTTATTTAAAAATATTTTCTGAATCAAGACTCAAACTTGAAGTCCCTTGATGTGTTTTCTCTGTATGATTGTGGATGCATATTTTATTGATTTTGCTGCAGGAACAGTAATTGCTAAATTGGAACTCCATGAAATGTGTGCATATACCCACAGCAGCTTAATTTATTTAATGGTTTTAAGCAATTTACAAAAAGTGACTTAGGTTTTTTGGCTAGCTCCCTATATTTCTCCTTTCTTTCTCATTCCAATAGTCAATTGAGTCTGGTACGTTTCATTGAGCATATTTGAATGTAGGGCAGAACTATTTTAATGGCACATTTAGTGTCCATTTGTAATAATGTTTTTTGTCATTAAAATGTACACTAGGGAGGGCCATGACAAGAACACTAATTACAGTCATGCAGAAACTGGTATGAAGAGAAGGAGGTCCACTCTCTCACACCCTATTCCAATTTTTCACCAGCATGCTGACCTCAACAAGACCTCCACTCCCTTGATCCTTCCATTCTCTGCTAGTCCATCAGCTCCCCCTGGTTTGATTTCCTTCCCTACTGAGCCAGGACCCCATGGTGCAGCATTTCAACCTCTTTCTTGTCAGCACCTTTAATTTCCTTAGCCCTTTGCCTTCTGCCACAGACCCACCCTCCCTACCCCCCAAGCCCTGCTAACCTCCAACTCCAGATTTCTTCAGTAATCCATCTTGTCTATGCCATGGAGACTGCCACTGAGACTTCTCTCCAGCACAGCTGAAGAGAATCATATGACCCTTCAGATTGGTGCCACTGCAGTTCTGATCTCAGCTGAATTCTCTACACCATTTCTCAATCTGTCCTGAGCCAGCTCCCACTCACATCTTCCCTCATGGGCTCTTCTGAAACCTTGCTCCATTCACTGTAGCAGATGACCCTGCCCCACATTCTGAGAGAAGAAAGTATGTGGTCCTTTTACCCAGCCAAACTAGAGACGGTGATGGGCTCTCCGACCCAGTGGACCACATGACTAAGGATGAACACAGGGTGGCAGGCACCACTTACTATAGAACCAGTACCTTCACCAGAGAGAAACTATCGTAATTCACGTGCAAGAAAAGTGTGAATGTCAGCCAAGACATTTAAGGACCTGCTAGAATCTAAATCCAAAACCTAGTAGTTCACCCCAGGTGCCAGGTAAATAACCTTGTGAACCAAGGGATAAAGTCAGAATGGAAGAGGATGAAAAAGACTAGAAACAAACAGCAAAGAAAGAAAACAGAGAAGTGGGATTGACAGTAAGAGATAGTCAGGAGAAGGTTTTCTTAACCCAGGGTTCGTGCTTAAGAACTCAGGGATTCTATGAACTTGAATGGGGAAAACATTGTGGTTTTATTTTCAGTAATTGTTAGCAGAATTTGAGCATTTCCATCATTAGGAATGCAGGCAGCATATGGTGATAACAGCGATATCTGTGATTTTGTCACCGAGTGAAATCAGTGATATTTTTGTATTCTATTACAATTGTTGCAGATTTCTCAAAATATTATTTCCATTTGTAATTACTTCAAAATTATGGTAGTTATTAAACACATTACTAGATCTTGTTATTTAATGTGTTAGTAAAGAAGCATATATATTACTATATCGCTAACTTTGTAAATATTTTGCTAACCATGTTACAACATAATTGATTTCCTTTGTAACTCTATGTATTGCATTTTATGAGTCTCAATCTAACATGCATGGATCAGATTCATAAAAAGATGTCATGATAGGATCAAAATTCAATAGCAAAAGCTTCAACACTTTACCTTCTCTTCCTCACAATGTACAAAACATGTCTATATCCATACTTAAGTTTAACTTCCTTCCCTCTTGTTCAGAGAGAAGGTATCCAACCTCTGGTTAATCTGATCCAGAGAATTGTGCCCCTGGTTCCTTCTGTCATCCCCTCCAGAATTGTTCCCTTCAATTACTCATCAATTGTTCCTTCTACATTGTTCCCTTCTCTTTGTCTTAATAGAGATTCCCCCGGTGGCCCTCATTCCTTACCCATTCATTTTTCAGTGTTAACAGTTACTCTACTTACTCTTTATTCTCCTTCCTGTATTTATAAAAGATTTCTCAACCTCAGCATTATTGACATTTTGGGTTAGATAATACATAGTTGTTGAGAGCTGTGCTGTGCACTGTAGGTGTGTGGTAGCATCTCTGGTTTGTATCCCCTAGATTCCAGTAGCACATCCAGCCATCAAAATCAAAGATTTCTCCAGACACTGTCCCATGTTCCCTGGGAACCATAACCATGCTGGTTAAGAGCCACTGCCTGAAACACTAGTCTCCGTTCACTCTGCCCTCTTCTTCACCTTGCCTTCACTTGCTGTCTCCCTGCAAGCCTGGCTCCACCTGCACCCCTTTACTAAAACTATAGATCCTTTGATCTCTCATTACATTCAAGGTCCTAATCAAACTGAAAGCTTCTACTTAATTGACTTCTTTGTACAATTTGACCATGTAAGCCACACCTTTTTGTTAGTCATCGCTCTCTCCTTAATTTTTCTTCAGGACAATTTTGCTCAATTCTCTTTACTGACCTCCCTTTCTCCACAATGGCTTAAATAGCTATGTTCCATGGGGGGTGCCCACCATACTCTATTCCCTGGGCAATCTCAGTATCTCCCATGGCTCTATCACCTCCTTGTTCAGGCCAACCCTGCTCAAGGCTGAATTCAGTTTCTTCTTTCACAAGACTGGCTCCTACTGTAATATTTTCCCAACCCAAATGTTCAAGCCATAAACTTAAAAATCAGTCTAAATATCTCTCTCTGTATATGTATTCAGGCATCAAGTTTTGGCACATCTTCTTCCAAATGTCTCCCAAATCCAGCGCCTCCTCTGTCTTCATTTCCTTCTGTTCTCATTCAGGCTCTTATTATCTTTTGCTTAGATGATTGTATAGCAGTTGGCAATCAGTCAATTCATTGTTAAATGAAGAAGTGAATGAATGAGCAAACTGGACTCAACTGTAGTCTCATTGCCTCTGTTTCATGCTACACATAATGGCTGGGGTCCTTCCCAAACAACAAATCTGATCATATCTTTCCTCTGCTTAAATTCCTTTAAAGGTTCACCATTATCTGTAGAATAAAATCCAAATTCTTATATCTCTATCCCCTAACTACCTTTCCAGCTTCATGTCCCGCTCCCTACTATTTTTGTGTGTGAGACAGAGTCTCACTCTATCATCCAGGCTGGAGTGCAGTGGCACAATCTCAGGTCACTGCAGCCTCAACCCTCCAGTGCTCAAGCTATCCTCCCACCTCAATCTCTCAAGTAGCTGGGACTACATGTGCGCTTCACCATGCACACTACTGTTTGTTGGTTGGTTTGTTTGTTTTTTGATAGTGACAGTGTTCTACTATGTTGCCCAGGCTGGTTGAACTCCTGGGCACAAGCAATCTCAAAGTATTGGGATTACAGGCTTGAGCCACCATGTCTGGCCTCATGTACCATTATTTCCTTAATAATAATAGTGATAATGATATCTCACATTCTGATCACTTACTACATCTAAGGCATTATTCTAAGTTCTTTAAGTTGACTATCTCATTCTGACCCTATAAAATATTTACAATTAATTTTCTCACTTTTTTATCTGAGCATATTATAACACTTAGCACACTGTATTGTGAAACACTTAGCACATTGTATTGTGAAACACTTAGCACATTGTATTGTGAATACATGTGTGACTCCTCCACTAGTCTGTGAGCTTAGGCACCAGAGATCTTTTCTTTTTTATCACTGGACACACAGAACTCAGCACAATGCCTATACATGACAGGTAATCAACGCTAAATGAATGAATAGACGGATGATGCTTAATAACATAATGATGATGAAGCTGCACATAGATATGGCACCTTTTATACCAATAGATCTCAAAGTGGGGCAACTCTCAGTTTCAGTGAGTGAGAAGAAAATTCAAACTGGCTCAATCTACAAGTATTTGCTGAATGTCTGCTACAATTAACTCTTATTGTGTTGGAGAAGGTAAAAACTAGGAAATGCAAGGGCAACTCAGAAAAGGTTCATGACAATACCAGGTGTAGAACCAAAATGCAGATGATATGAAATGATTAATAAGTGAGTACAAACCTTCCCTAAGTCATTATCAGGGCTTTTTCCTCTGTATGCAGTGCTTTGAGCAATCTATTTTCTTGGCTTATGCTGTGTACCACAGCAGTATGAATCATATCACAAGAGGCAAAGGAAACTAACCATACTTTGATTACCTTCATGTTTAATATGTCCCCTTTGTGTAGCATTTTCCACTTTGAATTGTTTTCACATATAATATCTCACACAGTTGGTGTGATCTCTAGAATTTTTGAGTTAAAATAAAACCTTGAAAGATTAATCTACGCTTCTTCAAATTGGAAAATAATGAAAGTGAGGTCCAAAGCCTTATATGATTTTCTTGAACCTCAATGCCCTGTAAGATTATCAGGAAATGTGCAAATAGGTAAAAGTTAAAAGATAGAAGAGGGTCCACCAGACAAATATTACCCCAAAGAGCTGGTATAAAAATGCAAGGAGAACTAAAAACTGAATTATAGCATACAAGTAAGGGGAGAAGGTTATCAGACGTAAAGTATTTAAAGCATCTATACTGTTAATGAGAAGGATAAAGATACTGATTAAATTTAGATTTTGTTAGGTTAAGTACACATGTTAAAATTTTTAGAGTAGATTTTCAGCTCTTTCTGTATTTTTGTTCTAAAACTAAGAAGTTGGGGAGGAGCAAACCAGGGGGACTTACAAAGACCCAGAAAAGGTTATCAGAGCCCAGGTAGAGAAATAAATGGTCTAGATAGAAGGATAGTCCTTCTATATGGGAAATTAGAGCCACAGTGAGGTAAGGAGAACATCCATGCGGAGGCACATGAGAATGCCCATATGGGGTCTAGAAGCTAAAGGTAAGAAAGGCATCCCAGCAGAGAGGTATCTCAGGACTGGATATCAGAGCCTGAGCAGGGTGAAGACAGCATTCATCGAGGGGGATAGCCCACCATGGGAGATCAGAGCTGAAGCTGGGAGAAGGGGGTATCCATACCAGAAAAGGACAGGAAGAGGATGTCAGAGCCTGTTCAAGATGAGGAGGGCATCTTTGCACACTGGCAGCTTAGCATGGAAAGGAAGGAATATAATCAATCTCCCATCACGAGCACTTCCTTTCTAAGGCGATGGGAGATTGATTACAAAGACTGATTACACAGAAAGTGATTAGTAAGTAAACGTGTAATAAAGTTAATGGGAAGCAAGCATCTCACAGTCAGAAGAGACTTATAAACATGGAAAGAGTGAATGAACTATTTGGTGTTGGATTGGAATTGAAAGTATCATTACTAATCACAGTTTTTAATATGCAAGTAAATATATAGAGAAAAATAGAGAAGTGTGTGAATATATGTCTATGAGGACTCAGAGAAATAAATGAGTTCATTATTGGGGTAGAGAGAGTACAAGATGAACCTGGAATAACTTAATTTGTCAGAAAGCAGAAAAATGTTCAAAGAAGGTTGGGGACATGTCAAAAAGACATAAAAGCCAACTTCAAGAGGCTCCCACTGACCCCATTGGGTACAACCACAGTATCTAAATAAGTGTTATTAATGACAAATACATCCCATTGGAAAAAAATGAGAAACCATGGGTCCATACATAAAATAATACTAAATGGAACGTTTGATGGAATATAGAGTTTCAAAGCACTTCCCACTCATTATATACAAAGTGGAAAGAATAATTACACTAAAAGCCTGGCAGACACCACCTTAGTCAAGTGAACATTATCATCAGTAATCAGACAAATCAAGCTGCCATGCCACCTGATAGCATGCAATGAGAAGAATCACTCCATGTTATTCCTGCCAAAGATGTATAACCTGAATAAAAATGCATAGCCTGAATGTGATCATGAGGAGGCATCAGACAAGTCCAAATTGAGGGGCATCCTATAACCTTCAAAAGTATTTAGGTCATGAAAAACCAAGGATAAACTGAGGAACTGTCCTAGACTGAAGGAAACAAAAGTAACATGGGAACCAAAGTAGTAAGTGAAGCCAACCTGTGATCCCGAACTGCATCATTTTCACCTAAAAGACATATGGGGAATATCTGGTGGTATCCACCTGTGAAACTTGGATGTGGTCTGGAGATTTGATGGTAGTAATGCATCATTGTTAATCTCCTGATTTTTGATTATTGTGTTGTGGTAATATAGGAGAATTTCACTGCTTATAGGAAATACACACAAAAAAATTAGAAAGAATTGGGCATCAGGTCAGAAAATTCACTATCAAATGCAGAGGAAGAAAAGTTCAATTGATGCAGAATGAGAAACTTCCAAACTAGCAGAAGGGGGAGAATGGAATGAAAGGGGAAAAACTTGTATCAATTCAAAAATGGTTAAAAGAGAAGAAAACAGAAAAAGTGGAACAAACAGTACAAAAATAAATAAAAATAAATCTAAATATGTCATTACTATGGTAAAAGCGTGGATAGTCAGATAGGATTTAAAGGAAAATATTGAGCTATATGCTATTTAACAGAGATATGCCCCAAACCTAAAGGCAGAGCATAGCTTAAAATTAAAATTTTAAAAAAGATGTACTATGAAAATACTAACCAAAGAAATTATTTTCATTATATTCCCAAAAAGTTAGAAATCAATAATAAAAAGATAGCTTTGAAAACCTGGTAAGTTTGGAAATTCTGAAATGCCCAATCTTAAGAACTTTTGGTCAAAAACAAAATTCTAATAAAAATTAGAAAATATTTACACATATAATAATGGAAATATTCTATATTAAAATTATGACAATACAGAAATTAGAGAATAATTTAAAGGCTTAGGAACATATACTAGAACAAAGAAAATATAAAAATTAATTATCTAAATAGGCCTCAAACTTAAGAATTTACAAAAAAAATAGAATAAGCCAAAAGCAACTCAAATAAGTAAAATTATAACAATAATAAAAGAAACTAATAAAAACAAACATACAAATATAAAGACTAATTTAATCAACAAGTATCTTTTGAGCACCTATAGGAGTCAGGCACAACTGAAGTTATCATAGAAACATCAATGATCAAAACAAGCCAAAATCCCTACCCTTATGTACTTTATGTATAAATGGCTTGAAATATATCAGAGGTAAATATTTTTAGATATATAGTAAAGTCATAAAGACAGTACAGAGAGTTCCTCTATATCCCTCAGCTAGCTTCCCAAATTGTTAACATTTTACATTACCATTGCCCATTTGTCAAAACTGAGAAAATAACACTGTTACACTGATGCTTCTCCACTTAAGATGGGGTTATGTCCGAATAAACCCATTGTAAGTTGAAAATATCATGAGCTGAAAATTCATTTAACACACACCTAAGCTACTGAACATTATAGCTCAGCCTAGCCTACCTTAAATACTCTCAGAACACTTATATTACCCTATAGTTGGGCAAAATCAACTGGAAACACAGGACCCTAGAGGGTATTGGTTGTTTTTTCTCATGATCATGTGGCTGACTGGGAGTGGTAGCTCACTGCTGCTGCCCAGCATCTCAAGTGTATCATAGTGCATATCACTAACCCAGGAAAATTTCAAAATTCAAAGTTCTAAGAACAGTTTCTACTAAATGCATATTGCCTTTACACCATTGTAAATTCAAAAAACTGTCGAACCATCCTAAGTCAAGGACCAGCTGGATCGTTAATAACAAATCCCAGATTTTATTCAGATTTCACCTAATTTACCTATAAATGTACTCTTTCTGTTTATTCACTTTTATAGACTCCAGCTCTCTGTTAAAATATATCATGTTCCTCTGTTTTCTTGAACATTTTAATACTAGTTATTTAATAGTCTATGTCTAATAACTTCAATTTCTGGGTAATTTATGGTTCTGCTTTTATTATTTATTTTATTTCTTAATTTTCATCAATTTGATTTTGTTTCTTGATATTCTTGGTGATTTGGTAATTTATGACTACATACTGGACATTGCATATGACAACATTTAGGTTCTGGATGATATCCATAACCAGAAAAGATTTCATTTCTTCTGACATGCAAAGTAAATGCAGATTATCTTGTTCCAGTCAAGGCTATGTTTCTGTCATCATGAAGGCCAATCTATTTCTGGTTTGCCCTTATTTCCAAGTTTAGCCTTTAGTCTTGAAATTTAACTGTTGAAGGAGCACAAATGAAAGCTTCCCATGTTCATCTAAGCCACTTCACCCTTGCAGGTCCTAAACTTCAACCTCTTTCATCTTTAGCATGGCAACACTGCCCAGGGCAGTTGCCTTTATACAATTTTACCTACCTGTCATCTACCTGTCCCAATCCATCTGTAGTGGTTTTTTAAAATTATTTTTTTAATTTCCCATAGTTTTTGGGGGAACAGGTGGCATTTGGTTACATGAGTAAGTTCTTTAGTCATGATTTGTGAGATTTTAGTGCACCCAACATTTGAGCGGTATACACTGAACTCAATTTGTTCTATTTTTTACTTTTTTAAGTTGATGCATAACAATTGTACATATTTATGGGGTACAGAGTGATGCTGCAATACATATAATGTATACTAATCAGATGAGAGTAATTAGCATATCATCATCTCAAACATTTATCATTTCTTTGTGTTGACAACATTCAGTGTCCTCTGTCTAGCTATTTGAAACTACATATTATTATTAACTATAGGCATCCTACAGTGCTATAGAACACTAGAACTTATTTTTTTCTAACTGTAATTTTGTATTATTTAACAAACCTCTCCCTATCCCCTCTTTTCCCTACTGTAGTGCTTTTGTTTTTTTTTGAGACGGGATCTCACCCTGCTGCCCAGGCTGGAGTACAGTGGCGGGATCTCGGCTCAGGTAGTTGCATGTTTCTAAGATATTTATCTGTATTCTTTAATCATCACAACAAACCCATGAGGCAAGTATGTGAGTCTTGTTCAGGGATTTTGTTAAATAATATGTTTCCAATATTTGTCTGAAACATAGTGCAGTAGACATACAATTAATATTTGTTGAATTAAGGAACTCAGAGAATAATAAAGATGAGAATGGGAAAAATGAGAAACTATTTTTTTGCCTATCAAACTGAAAAAGATAATAAAATTATGGTATTCATTTTCAAAAAGGACCTGGTGAAATGAACATATTTCCATATTTTGTGTGATAGTATATGCTGATATAGCCCTTTTAGAAGGGTTATTTACACGTTTGTGAAACACTTACTAAGTATCCTATGGTGTATCACATGTGCTTTGGCATTGTGACATCAAATGTCTTAACATGTTTCCTGACCTCCAGCATCTTTGTGGAAACATATATTAGCAGCTTTAAAACTATTCATTACCATTTCTTTCTAACCAAGTGTTTAATAATTTCAGTTCTGGAACTAAATCCTAAGAAATTAATCAGAGATATTTTATTTCATTCATTTATCTAATGTATTGAGTACTTAGTCTAATAATAACAACTAACACTTACCAAGTGCCTTGGGCAACATAACGCCATAATTAAGAGCATGGACTCTGAAGCCAGATTGCTGAGGTATTTTTAAATCTTGGCTCTGCCACTCACTAACTCAATCCCGGGGAAAGTCACTTAACCCAACTATGTCTCAGTTTTCTCATGTGAAAATGGAAACAATGATAATTTGGTTGTGAGGATTAAATGAGTTGTCATTTATAAAGTGCTTACAACAGTGCCTGGCACATATTATGAAGTGCTATATGTGTTTTTGTTTTAATCATGTGTTAGCTTCTATTCTAAATGTTTTACTTGTACTAATTCATTTAATCCTCACAGCTACTCTATAAGGTAGGTACTATGATTATCTTTATGTTATGGGCAATAAAATGGAGCCTAAAGGAGGTGGAGTAACATACTCAAGTAAATTGTTGAGCAGGATTTAAACCCAGGTTGACCAGCTCCAGAGCCTGTGCATATAATCATTAACCTCAATGGCATTCCCAGCACCATTGTAGGCATCAGATCACTGTACAGCTAGAGTTCCTATTCCCAGGAAGGCAAGGATGATGATAATAAAGAGCAGGTAAGAGTAATAAAGGAGTAAGATAATTTTAGGTTGTAATGAATGCTATGAAGAATACAAAATGAGTAATGTGCTAGAATACAGCTGGCAGGGACGCACAACAGCATTTGATAGGGAAAAGAAGTCTCTTTGAGAAGGTAACATCTAAACTCAGAAACTAAAAGACCGGGACATATGAAGATAACTGGTTTATATAAATGGAAATTCTTCACTGCATTATTTAAAAAATAGTGGGAATAAACTAAAAGTCCAAAATAAATGAATAATTTATTATTACAGCATATTCCAAAGATGATGGCATACTAACTGAGCCATTAAAAGTCTAAGAATATTTTAAAATACAGGAATATAATACATTATAAAGTTAAATGAAACAAGTAGAAATTCAAATACACATATAGTTTAATTTCTATTTTATTTACTATATATATACACATAGGGAAACACGTATTTATACACTTTAAGCAGATCTACGTATACATAGAAAAGGGGCTGGGAGGAAATATAAGAAAACATTTACATCGATTAACTGTTTAGTGGCAATATTATAGAAAATATTATTTTCTTTGTCATATTTTTTATATTTTATAAATTTTCTAGAACCAGAAAAGAATTAATGTTTTTACATAAATCCCATCAACAAAAAATATCTATGAACAGAATTTTAATTGTTTGTTGACTCACAATGCTCTAGGAATTTATGTATTATCTTACTTGTGTATTTTATGAATCAGAAAGTTGACACTTAAAAAGATTAAATAACTTATCCAAGGGCATACATTTGGTTGAGTTGTAAGAGTCAGATTCAAACCATATCTGTCTGATATCAAAATCTATGAACTCACTACAGAAGCTTTTTGTTTTTGCTTTTACAGCATATATTTCCATTCATAATAATAATCATAAAACTAATATCTGTTAAAACAAGTTAACTAATACTAACTTATAAAAGAAAAAGTCAAGCAGAGTTGTTTTTAGGGTAAAAAATTAGAAATAATCTGAAATCCAATAAAAATAGTATATTAATTGATGCATACCTATATGCTATTAAACAGACATTAAAAACACTATTTGAGATAATTATCTGATGAGGGAAAATACTTATGAAATGTAAAGGAAATTAAAGGCAATATAAAAATATTCAACATCATACAGTTCGATTCCAATAAGGCAAAAAACATAATCCAGGAATTTTTAAAAAGTAGATAGAAATACACTAACCCATTAGTAATTATATTTCATTCATAGGATAATGAGGGATTTCTTTTTGCTGTTGTATATTTTTTACACTTTCTGAAATGAGCGTATATATTATACTGGTAAAAGGCTAGACTACTTGGATTTGGGTTTTTTTGTTTGTTTGTTTGTTTGTTTTGAGACAGATTCTGTCTCTGTCGCCCAGGCTCGAGTGCAGTGGTGTGATCTTGGCTCACTGCAAGCTCCGCCTCCCGGGTTCACGCCATTCTCCTGCCTCAGCTTCCCGAGTAGCTGGGACTACAGGCGCCCGCCACCACGCCCGGCTAATTTTTTTGTATTTTTAGTAGAGTCGGGGTTTCACCGTGTTAGCCAGGATGGTCTCGATCTCCTGACCTCGTGATCCGCCCGCCTCGGCCTCCTAAAGTGCTGGGATTACAGGCCTGAGCCACCACACCTGGCCTGGACTACCTGTATTTGAATTGCAGTTCTACACTTACTAGTTGCAGGAAATTGGGCAAATTTCTTAACTTCTCTGTGATTCAAATGTATCACTCCGTAAAACGACAGTAACAATAGAATCAATCTCATAGGATTAAGTGAATTAATATAAATAAACTAGTTAGAACAGTTCCTAGCACATAATAAGCACTCTATAACTGCTAGATATTATTATTCCATCTTTAATGGAAAAAAATCAACTTGTTTAAGAAGAGAAAAGCGTGACTATATTGAAACATAATTCAAGAATTCCTTTTTTATTCTCTATATTTTATGGACATTAAAATAGCTGATACGTGGATAAAAATTTTGCTTCTTTGGATTCTGCTTACAAAATAGACACTTGAAGCTTTTTAAATGGTTCTTTTCCTTTTTCCACTTCAAATCCAGCTATTCCGCACATTCTGTTGATAACTACCTTTATATTTGGAAGCCCAGTTTTACTTAGGGACAAGATTAACCCCTAGTAGGGCTGGTTTAAAAAAAACAGTAATAGATAATGATAGATAATACACAACATTCCCAGAAGCCAAAATAAGAGTCATGAGCTCTACAGGTCAACATGGTAGATGTGTTTTCCTCCTTGCCAGTATCAATCCCTGCTTCCTCAATCTCAGTTGATTGGTCCCATCTCCCTTCCCAACCCTTGTGAAGGATGGCAACATTTTCGAAGTCTGTTCAATGACATTTCTACCTAGGACTTCTACAGGAACTATTGGTAGAGCAGTATTTGCTTCCCACTGTTAGGGTTAAATTCTGGGGTTGCTATTAGGCATTTTTTGTCACTACCCTGGGAAAGACTGCCTGAGAATGAAGTCTAATAAAGAAGTCAGCCAAAAGATGAAGACAATATCTTGTCAGCATCACTGCCAAGATGCATCTGTGGCTAAAGCCAAATGTACCTGTGGACATCCAAATTACTTAAGCCAATTAATTCCCTTTTATGCTTTAACTAATTGGAATGCGTTTGTCACTAATGACCAAAAAGGTCCTTATTAATGCATTAGTGATTTCCCATTTAATATTCAAAATAACACTATGAAGTAATACTATTGTCACATCTATGCATTAACAAATTAATGCATAAATTATACAAAGGTCATATAATTTACCTAAAAACTGGTAACCAGGAACTGGTAGAACCAAGATTTGCTCTCAGGCTGTCTAGGCAGTCCAGTCCAGCTCATAGCGATTTCCTTCTTTGTGACCTTACTATACTCTGCACATTCTTCTATCAGTCCCCCTGTAAGCTTTTATTAGTTTTTCTCTGTCTCTTCCTGTTACTCTGGGAGCCTGTCCTCTTATCGTCAATGGGAAAGATGCTGAATAAATGTTTGTCAAATACACTAGCCTCTGCCCAACCAACTTTAGTTGGGAATTTTCATCCTTGTTAAAAGAAAGTATTTCTTGGCTCATGGACCTCACACACAGATTCAAACTAGCTAGACTTCTCCTGAAATTTTCAAGGCACATGTTAAGGTCTGTGTTTAGTTATAGTGTTGACCTGTGACATCATCAAAACTACTACAAATAGAGCTAAGTCAATAGAATCTTTGAAAGCTTAAGATCCTTTTCACATTTAGTAACACCCTAGCCATTCCAAATGTAACCCACCTTTTAGTTACATAGAATGTGCAAGTGTCACAATTGTTTAGGTGTCATAACACCAACGAATTTTATATCATATTAAAATAAAGCTCTTTCATTCAAAATTGACCAAAGTAGAGTCAATTTAATATTTTTTCAAGGCACTACTCTCTCTCTCTTTTTCTCCTTTCTCTCTGTTTCTCTCCCCGCCGCCACCCCCCTCCTTTCTCTACCTTCCTCCCTCAAAATGTGACCTTATTTGGAAGTAGAGTCTTTGCAGATGTAATTAGTTGAGGCAAAAAAGAGGTCATTCTGGAGTAGTATGGGGCTCTAATCCAGTATGATTTGTGTCCTCATAAGAAGAGACACAGACACAGGGAGAATGACATGTGAGGACAGAGGCAGAGATTGGAGTGAGGCATCTAGAGGCCAAGGAATGATAGGGATTAGCTGCAACACCAGAGCTCAAAGAAAGGCATAGAACAGATTCTCCCCCAGAGCCTTCAGAGAGGGCCTTGCCAACAACTTGCCTTTAGACTTGTAGCATTCAGAACTGTGGGAGAATGAATTTCTGTTGTTTTAAACCATCTGGTTCATGATATTTTGTTACAGCAGACTTAGGAAACTAATACAGTACCCATGGGCAATAAATAATATACCTAACTCACAGAGCCATTAAAGAGATTAAATGAAATAAAATATACAAAGAGTTTAGCAGTGCTGGCACGTAACAAATATTCAAAGAATGATCGTTATTATCATCAATCCTTTTTTTTTGAGATGGAGTCTTTCTCTGTCGCCCAGGCTGGAGTGCAGTGGCACGATCTCAGCTCACTGCAAGCTCTGCCTCCCTGGTTCATGCCATTCTCCTGCCTCAGCCTCCCGAGTAGCTGGGACTACAGGCGCCCGCCACCACACCCAGGTCATTTTTTGTTTTTGTATTTTTAGTAGAGACGGGGTTTCCCTGTGTTAGCCAGGCTGGTCTCAATCTCCTGACCTTGTGATCCGCCCGCCTCGGCCTCCCAAAGTGCTGGGATTACAGACGTGAGCCACCGCACCCGACCCATCAATACATATTTTTTAAAATTTTATACCATAAATTATAACAGAAATTAATATAACTCTCCCAGAAAGAAACAATATGTCCCTACTCCTGAGCTTTTAATTGAAAAAGATGGAACACCTTACATCTCCCTACTCAGGGGCCTCCTCCAGTAATGGTAACTGAGCAGCATGCTGAGGATACAGAAGCTCTGGCCTAGTCATTAAAACTCAGCCTTTGAGGAACTCTAGTTGACACCACTTCCATTTCTTTGTCTGGAAGTGGAAGACAGACCTAGTCAATAGGCATCCCTCACACCCCCAAAAAAGGAACCATCAATCTCAGCCTAGGTGACTGTCACATTGAACATTTTCAGGCAGCTTTTTCAACCTTGGAGGTTTGGGCACCCTGCCAGTAATGAAGATGTATTAATGCTTAATGCAGCTTAATGTAATAGGTGTCATGTTCATAATTTACAGAAGCTCTTTCTAAAGCATTAAATTCATTTATACTCCTTAAAAGCTACTCAATCGTGGGGGCTAAGTTAGTTTGGTAGGGCTTCTTTTTTAGGATCAAATGATATATAAATTGTTAACATATCCAAACTCATCCATTAGTGCATGTGAAAGCAATAAATGTGCCAAAGTAGCAATAACATGATCGAGGAAAGTCATTGTGGTCATTAGGGCTGAAAGGGTTTCATTTATGGCCCTGAGAAAGAGAATGAAGGCTGCAAAATAGACCCAGGAGGTCCCACTGACCAGAAGTCCTGACTTATTGTGCTCAAATAAAAATAAAACAAAATGTACATTTTAGGTTTTCAAAAGTGACAATGTATTGTGCCCTCTATTTTGTAGTGAGTTGTCCCTCGTGCTTCCAACTACCATTTTGAAAAAAGAAAATGGAATGGATTGATGAGGCCTTCTCATCTCAACTGTCTGCTCATAGAATATTGATTGGCCTTTTGGTAAATAACTCTAAGCAAAACAGGGGGGCATGACTAATGAGAGCCCTTGCTTGTTGGACAGATCTGGGAGGTCAGTAATTGATGGAATTATAAATCCTAGCATGGCATTTCCAAAGTAGTCCCAGGATCAACATAGGAATGAGAAGAAGCCATAGCTTTGTATATCAGATTAGGGTAACCACTATCTATTACCCCATTATGATCTGCTGACAGCCACCATTACTCATGTCCCTGTGAGTCAAGTTCTCCACCCCTCCAAAAAAATATTGCAGAGTGCCAAGAAGCACTGCAAAAATAAAAGGTGGGAAACCAAGTTTAAAAATTTGTTAAAGTTATTCCAGCTAAGTTAGTGCAGCTCAGTCTTTGGTATAAGTAGAATCACTTGGGAGCTTTTATAAACTAGCAAGATCTTGACCCACCCTAAACAATTAAATCTCTGGGGGTGGGGCTTGGCCACCAGTATTTTTAAAGTACTCCAGGGAATTCTCATGTGCAGCCAGAATTAAGAGCCATTAATTTAACTAATATTTAGGAGCAGCTACAAAAACTTTAAGTAACCATGGTACAACATATTAGTCATGTCTTCTTACTTAGAGCTCTCCATGGAGCAATGTTTTACAAACATTTGGTGCTTGCCTAGGTATTCCCTTCAAGAGTTTAACAATCTGTTCAGGTCTCCTCACCTAGAGGCCTCTGAAATAAAAGGTAATCCTCCACCCAGAAGTCTCTTATGTGACTGAAAGCTAAAAAGTTCATTCTCTGTTAAAAAGTCAAGCTCTGTTGTTGATATCAGGGCACCTGCCTTCCTGGGTTTACAAAGCATTCTAGGTTCTGCAATGGCTCTGGCTATCACTCATCTGGACAAACAGCTGGACCAGTGATCACCAGAGATTCTACAGAGGGAAAATCCTGCTGAAGATGTCGCTATTGGCTCCTGTTTTGTCTATGAAAAGCCAAACTTTATCTTCATGGCAGAAAAGCTGAAATCAGGAGTCTCTGCTCAGCAGAGGCTGAGTCTAGGTGGGGCAAGGGGCAAATATGGGGGTTGGTGGGAGCACTAACTAAAATCCAGGCAGCACACTAGAGGATCAGGGAGTAAGTGTATCTAACAAGCTCTAATTAAGTCATGTCATGTAGCCAGATTCGACTTGGAGAAAGAAATGCCTACAGTAATTGCATTTAGTTCATCTTGTAGCATGCTCCCAATCATAACTGCTAATTCAATTGTACGTTCATTCTGCCAGCTCATTGCCATTAAGCACACATTTAATTACTTCAATAAAGGATTAATATGCAGCACACAAAAGGAGGGACAGAAGACTGTGCCAAAGCACACAGCTGCCCCAGCGTTTAGCCCAGAGATAAAACAAGAATATCATTGGGCAGCATAATCCTGCTCCAAATACATCATTATTAGATGAACATTCCAGACTTTTATTTTCATGCTTGTTATGCACCATTCCACATGCATATATTTCTGTAGCACCAGAAAGAGCTGTAACAGGAACCTGACAGCTTTCCATTGTTGTCTCAATCACGCACCCACCACTCCCCCATCCCCTGTCTTCCTCCATGCTTGTAAGGTTGCGCTTATCTCGTTTCCAGGCAAAGGCTTACAGTCCCTACATTACAACATCCTGAGATAAGGGCCCTCGCTTGACATTGTTCCTGCCAGTGCTGCAAACAAGTGACAAACCTGGCATGTATAAAAAGAGAGGGAGAACAACAAAGCCAGAGCCCCCTCCTCCTCGCCTCCTCCCAACTCCACCTCAAAGGACAGCCCATCAATTCTCCAGGATGTACACAATCATTATTGTAGGGGAAACAAAGGCCAGTGTCAATTGTGCAGTGTTATAAAGCAGTCCCTCAAATTAAAACCATGTACCTAACTGCATCTGATGGCAGAAGCTATTTAGCAGTGATATTTTACAGAAAGGCAATGAAAAGCAATAACTGCTTTATTTAATGTATCTGTTCAATCCAGCTGCCCTGGATAGGCCTTAATAGAAGCTGTCGATCAATGTCAGGCCCTTAGAAATAACTGCACCAGACTGCAATAAACATGAAGGAAAGATAACTAGAACTACGGATCAGCCTCTTGTTACCTTTCCTGCGCCCAGAGATTTGTCATTTGTTTATACTGCTCATAATAGCTGGCTCGATGATTATCATCTTGCCCGCCTGGTATTGTGGTGGGCACATCAAGGCAGGGAGCCAGAGAGCAGAAGACACAAGCTTGGAAGAGGAGGGAGGCGGAAGAAATATGAGATGTAAGACCAAAAGGTGAGGAATAAGAAAAGAAAGTTTGTTCAGGACATGAGAGGTTAAATCTTATAAAGTGTGCATGCTGGCTGCCTTGTTAAAATATTAACATCACTTATACTTTCTTTGCCATCTCTTGACGGACCTTCCCTTAAGATTAATGGAATAAGGCATGAATTTTTAGTTTCAGTGTCTTGTCCAGCAAATCCTAGTGCTATCAGGAAGACACTAACAAGGCCTATAACCAAGATAGCCCATACTCAACCATGACTTAATTTGCCTTCTCTGCACATCCACTCTGAATGTTCCCCCATGCTCCAGTCTCAGCCTTCTCCAATTCATTTTAATTTCTATCCCTGTACAAGCTCATCCTCTCTTATCATTACCATCTGTAACAGGGGTTAGCCATCTACAACCCATGGACCAATCTAGCCAGCAGCCTGTTTTTATAAATAAAGTTTTATTGGAACACAGCCACACCCAAGCATTTAGGTTTTGTCTATGACTGCTATGGCATTAAGATAGCAATTAAGTAGTTGAGACAGATACTATGTTGTCCCCAAAGCCTAACGTATTTACTATCCAGCCCTTTACAGAAAATGTTTCTCAATCCCTGATCTGTTTATATCGTTTCAAAATGTGTATTTCAGCCCAGATCTCTCTACTCATCTCTAGACCTGTGTTTCCATCTGTCCCTTGGTCTCCACCTCCTGGATCCCTCCATCGGGCTGTCTCCATGCAGTGTATATGTAACATGTCCAAAACCTAATTCATTTTATAGTTTCTCCAGTTTTGTATCTCCAGTCATGGCCTCACCGTCTGTTTTAACAATACAGACAAAAAAAAAAAAAAAAAAAAAAAAAAAAAACTATTTTTTTTTAGCATTCTTTATTTAGCAACTATTTATTTAGCATTAAGTACCTCCCAGGCATCATTCCAAGTACTTTCCACATGTTTATTCATTTAATCCTCACTAAACTCTGTAAGACAGAGTAGGTCCTATTATCATCCCCATAATCCCCATAAGGAAGCCAAGGCTTAGAAAAGATTCAAGACTTGCAAGGGTCACATACTTTGCAAATGACTACATGGGGATTTGAACCCAAGACTATCGGTCTCAAAAGCCCAAGATTTTCTTCATATCTATAATGCTTTTCTCATATTATAGAAATCTTTGATAGTTCCCTACTCCCTACTAAGGACCAATGTTAATTCATATGACATTCAAACTTTCAATTTTTCTTTTTACGTGTTCTTCTTCCATCACACACTATCTCATACCACTCTTGACATGTACTAGTCCATGAACATGTGATGTGATTATGGAGCTAATATGCCACTTCCCCTGGAAATTCTCCCTAATCCCCACACCCACTCTCACCTTCCTAGCAGAATTAATTGTCCCTTCCCTGGTGTCCTTATGTACTCTGGTCAAACTACAGGAAAACACTTATCAAACTGTGCTATATCTACACATTATATTATACCTCCTCAGATAGGTTCCAGACCTTTAAAATGAAAGATAATTTCTTAACACATATTTTCTAGTGCCTAGAACTTATATAAGTAATGAATAAATGTTAGTTTAAGGTTTCTTCCAGACTCACACCATTCCAATTCATTTTTTTTTATGGTTCCATAGTGAGCTTTCAGAAACACAATTTGGATCATGTGGTTTCTATTTAGATGGACTCATAGCTTCATCTTTATGTACAGGATTTCAAGGTCCAAACTCCTTTGCATGCTGTGACGCTCACTACATAGGTCCACACCGCAACCTCATTTTCAGCCATCTTAATCCACCTCCTAATCTCATTTTCAACTTCTGTCTTTTCCACACCCCAGACACAGACTTAGCATCAGCCATACTGAACTACTGGGCCTCTGCACATGCTTCCCTGTCTTCCAGGACTCTTCCTTTCCCTGTGGTCCTCTTTGACAACCTCTGTTTCTTTTTCATGACCCAGGTCAAATGTCTTCTACTCCATGAAACCTTCCTCACCAGAGGAAAGTTGACCTCCTTTATTTTGGGTCTCCATGTAATAATGATAGTAGTATTATTACAATGTAGCCATCTGTGTTGTGTACTTTAGATAGGTTAGATTGTTTAATCTCCACAAAAAGAGGTCAGTACTATTATTCCCATTTTTCTGGCTGTAGGTATACATGTCTTCTAAGAAATACTTGCTCTACCCTCTCTGCCTAGACACCCAGAATTTATTTTATTCTAGATGAAGAGAAATCTCGATTATCTCACTCTACCTGATTGACTCTCTGAATTCCTCTTCTGGGAGACCGTGGGTGAAATACAACATGTAAGCACAGCAATACGTGGCAGTCATTATAAGCACTAGAACCTTGTCACAGTGAACAAGTGATCGTTGCCCCATATTGGTCTTTCTGTTGAAAACAAGCGAAACAGAGCAGCAGACTTTTAAAGGATCTCTTTCCAAATGGAGACTGAAACTGTAGGGTGCTTTGGTTAGTTGGAAGCTTTATTTGTACTTTGACTTTGGTTTGGAAGGACAACATTTTGAAGATTTTCTTATCAGTAGTTAGTCAATGATTACTAAGGTAATTGGGTTCTCTGATGTGATGGATTGAAGTGCCCAAGAAGATGTCACTCTCAAATGTAATCTCTGTGAGTCTTAAGCACCACCTTTCTTGGTCCAAAGAAAGGCAAACTGAGACACAAGAGAAGAGAAAAATACTATGCATATTATAAAAATCTTCCATTTGTAAACTTAATAGGACAAATTGAGTTTTGAGAAAATACTTCCATAACTAAGGCATCTGGCATAATGAAAAAAAAAATAGAATTTAGATAGCCTTGTTGATTTATTGTTGCTTAACAGTTAAAAGGAAATTGTTGAGATTCCTGTCTTATTTTGAAGAAATTAGCAGCTTCTTTCATCAGCAAATGTATATTTTTTGTTTATGAGAAGCATATAAAGACATTATTGATAGCACTATGAAAATTATATGCTAAAAAATTACAACAGCCCAAACTCCTACAGCCTTAAAGAAATTGAGGCATATCTAACAGGAATTGGTGCTCAAGGTTTTTTTTAAGCTCACTTGCCTCACATTCATCTTCCATTATTTTTAGTTGGTCCCTATGGGAATCTATGATGGAGCTTGGAGAATGTTTCCTTATGTTCTTTTAATTTCAAGAGCACTTGCTATTTTTTTTTTAAGTTCTGTTATGGGCTGCCTGTTTGTGTCCCCCAGAATTTCATGTATAGGTGCACTAAACCCCGGTGGGATTGTATTTGGAAGTGAGGCCTTTGGGAAGTAAGTAGGTTTAGATGAGGTCATGAGGATGTTGTCCCAGTGATGGGATTCATGCCTTTATAAAAAGATGAAGGTTGAATTTTATCGAAGGCCTTTTCTGCATCTATTGAGATAAACATGTGGTTTTTGTCATTGGTTCTGATCATACAATGGATTACGTTTATTGGTTTGTGTATGTTGAACCAGCCTTGCATCCCAGGGATGAAGCCAACTTCATCGTGGTGTATAAGCTTTTTGATACACCGCTGAATTCAATTTGCCGGTATTTTGTTGAAGATTTTCGCATGGATGTTCATGAGAGATATTGGCCTGAAGTTTTCTTTTTTTGTTGTGTCTCTGCCGGGTTTTGGTATTGGGATGATGCTGGACTCATAAAATGAATTAGGGAGGAGTCCCTCTTTTTTAACGCACTTATACACCATGGAATACTATGCAGTCATAAAAAAGAATGAGATCATGTTCTTTGCAGGGACATGGATGAAGCTGGAAGCCATCATTCTCAGCAAACTCACAAAGGAACAGAAAACCAAACTCCCCATGTTCTCATTCATAAGTGGGAGTTGAACAATAAGAACACATGGACACAAGGAGGGAAACATCACACACCAGGACCTGTTGGGGGATGGGGGCAAAGGGAGGAAGATCATTAGGACAAACACCTAATGCATGCGGGGCCTAAAACCTAGATGATGGGTTGATAGGTGCAGCAAACCACCATGGCCCATGTATACCTATGTAACAAACCTGCACATTCTGCACATGTATCCCAAAACTTAAAGTAAAATGAAAGATAAATAAAAAATAAATAAATTGTTTAAAAAAGATGAAGGGACCAAAGCCATCTAGTCTGCAGTATTCTGTTATAGCAGCCTGAGCTGACTAAGATAAGTCCCAATAAGTTTTCCCCCCAAAAAAGTATTAATGCTTTTTGGAAATTACTTATTTTATCAGATGAGAAAATACCATTTTGATGGGAAAATATCTAACATTATTTTAGGCCAAATATTAAACTAATTCAAATTTGCCCTCTCTAACCTTTTTTTAGATTTGCCCTACAGGCTGCCCCTGAAACTTTGAATACTGCAAATGAATTTAAGAGCACAACATAGCCATTTCTCCACTGGTTGGCAACCCAACATCTCCCACAATCCCCAGATGTCCCAGCCTGACTTATTGACCATGTAACACAGTTCTGACCAACAACATATAAACTTGAGTTTGTTAGGTGGGACTTCTAGGACAGCTAGAATCTATCTCCTGATTTTTAAAAATAGAAATGAGGGGATGAATTCAGTTGACATAGCCCTTAACTTCTTCCTCCTTCCTCAACTTTCTGACTGGAATGCAGATGTTTGGTCTGGAGGTGCAACATCTACCTCGTAACCACGAGGTAACAAGCTGGAGGACAAAAACATACACAGAAGGGATGACAGAGCAAAATATGGAAAAAGCTTAGTACTTGATGGCATCACTGAAGTATCATACTAGCCATAAGCAACCTACCCCAGAACTTCTTATTGTGTAAAATAAACAAACCCCATATCTTTAAGCCACTGGTAGATTTTCTGTTGCTATCAGCCAACTGCATTGCTGATGCTAACGTAACCTGACGAAAGTAAAAACAGGAAGGAGGGGATGGTGTGAAGAATAAAGTCATATTTTTTTTAGAAATACGAGCCAAGCAAAACAAAGTAGGAGAGTCAACCAAAGTTTTCAAGATATCAAAACCCAGCATTATGTGGTAGAACATGGTCGAAACCTAGCCACAGATAGAAATGTACACCTTTTGTTGAGAATGATGGTTTCCAGCTTCATCCATGTCCCTGCAAAAGACATGAGCTCATCCTTGTTTATGTCTGCATCATATTCCATGGTGTATATGTGTCACATTTTCTTTATCCAGTCTATCATTGATGGGCATTTGGGTTGGTTCCAAGTCTTTGCTATTGTGAACAGTGCTGCAATAAACATACATGCACATGTGTCTTTATAGTAGAATGATTTATATTCCTTTGGGTATATACCCAGGAATGGGATTGCTGGGTCAAATGGTATTCCTGGTTCTAGATCCTTGAGGAATTGCCACACTGTCTTCCACAATGGTTGAACTAATTTACACTCCCACCAACAGTGTAAAAGCGTTCCTATTTCTCCACATCCTCTCCAGCATCTGTTGTTTCCTGACATTTTAATCATCACTAATCTGACTGGCGTGAGATGTTGTCTCATTGTGGTTTTGATTTGCATTTCTCTAATGGCCAGTAATGATGAGCTTATTTTCATGTTTCTTGGCCGCATAAATGTCTTCTTTTGAGAAGTGTCTGTTTATATCCTTTGCCTACTTTTTGATGGGGTTGTTTTTTCTTGTAAATTTAAGTTCTTTGTAGATTCTGGATATTGGCCCTCTGTCAGATGGATAGATTGCAAAAATTTTCTCCCATTCTGTAGGTTGCCTGTTCCCTCTGATGGTAGTTTCTTTTGCTTGCAGAAGCTCTTTAGTTTAATTAGATCCCATTTGTCAACTTTGGCTTTTGTTGCCATTGCTTTTGGTGTTTTAGTCATGAAGTCTTTGCCCATCCCTATGTCCTGGATGGTATTGCCTAGGTTTTCTTCTGTGGTTTGTATAGTTTTAGGTCTTACATTTAAGTCTTTAATCCATCTTGAGTTAATTTTTGTATAAGGTGTAAGGAAGGGATCAAGTTTCAGTTTTCTGTGTCTGGCTAGCCAGTTTTCCCAACACCATTTATTAAATAGGGAAGCCTTTCCCCATTGTTTGTTTGTGTTAGGTTTGTCAAAGATCACAGGAACAGAAAACCAAACACCGCATGTTCTCACTCATAAGTGGGAGTTGAGCAATAAGAACACATGGACCCAGGGAGGGGAACATCACACACCGGGGCCTGTTTGGGGGTGGGGGAGCTAGGGGAGGGGTAGCATTAGAAGAAATACCTAATGTAGATGACGGGTTGATGGGTGCAACAAACTACCATGGCACGTGCATACCTATGTAACAAACCTGCACGTTCTGCACATGTATCCAGAAGTTAAAGTATAATTAAAAAAAAAAATAAATACAGCAAAAATTTAAAAAGCAGATTCTAGAGTCCTACCCTAAAATAAAATAAAAGAAAAAAAAAAAGAAATGTTCACCTTTTCAGCTAACAGCAGTATTGAGGAGTTCTCGAAGTGAACGACTGAAGGGGTTCTTGAGACAAGTCACTCAGAGCAATAAGCCTCTGTTGCATCGTTTTGAAATGGAACATTTATAGCACATTTTAAGTCAATACCTATGTGGTTTAGGTTACAGGAGGGCAAAGAGGTGAAAACTTGCAGGGAGAGAAGTTAAGGCTTCTTAAGACCTGATTCTATTTATTTAGTTTTAGTCTTGCCTGAGGTGGGGTGGGGAGCTGGAGAGATGCAGGGTGCTAATTGTTTGCTATTTATTTAAAGTCCGTCTATGCAGAGGGAATATTCCTTAAGGTCAAAGATTGAATCTTCTAATCAAAACTAGTGCCTGACACACAGTGGGGATAAATGCTCATTGAATAAATGAATAAATGCCATTTGTATATAATTCACCTGTTGCATTTTTTTCAGGCTTAAATTCTCTTTAAAAAAATGATTCATACGGTAAAAAAAATTCATATCTGATTTTTTTCTTCTTGATATTGCTTGACCTTTCCTCATAAAAACACTATTTATCTCTTAACATAGCTCCAGTTTCATTCCCACCATAAGGGTCTGTGAGGAATCTATTGCTGTAAATGGAATAAATGAAGACAGCAAGAGTTCTGTGTCCTTATATTCATCTCCTGGGAGCCTCTACTACATTTCTGTTGCTTCTCTACCTTCTGAGAGTAAATGGAACAAAAATCTAACACTGTATTTAATGAGAAAATAATTGACTATTTCCTTTACAACACAGTTAGAGCCAAAAACATCCATGGGGATCAGTTTCCAACATTTTCACACAGAATTGCACAAATTCCAGTGATGATAATATAAAACTTAATTCGGATTCCATTTGTTTTTCACTTGCCAGGGGGAGATTTGAAACAATGGGTAATCCCAGAGTTCTCTTTTTTATAGAAAATTTAAATAAACAGCTTTCTATTTACAGAGTGAGGAAAGCTCTGCCTGACAATTATCAAGCAAGCAAGGCTGAAATACCGCACCACAGAGCTCATCCATCTATGGTGTTTTTTCACATGGCTGTGGCACTGAATGATGGCAGCAAAGCCATGCTTGAACGCCTTTTACCCAGCATGGTGGCATTGAGGTTGTTTTAGGCCTTGAGAATAATAATGACTTAAGTTGTTATAGTAACTTTTAAGTCAAAAGATGTTTAAGTGATTTTCCCTACCCACCAGGTTTAAACCTTCGTTTGCTCTCGCATTTTTAAAGTATTGCAGCATGAATCTGAGACCACAAGCACAAGTGGTGCAAGTGGCTCAGAGAGACGAAGAGTTTGGGAGGCAGAGTGAAGAGCCCACAATAAAACTGATAGCAATGGATGGAGTCACATATATTTGATGGAGTCACATGTATTTGACATAAGGGAAGCAGCCTCTGGGGTGCACTCAGAGGTAATCACCAGTGTTCATTGAAAGAGAAGGTGGAATTTAGCAGACTTCTAGTGTGAATCCATCCCAAATTGGCACCATTTAAACCCTCTGCATGAACACCACTCAGAACTTAATCTTCCTCCTCAGCATGAAGCTTCATTCTGCACCTTTCTCCCAGGCTGAGACTCCAGGGCCTGCTGCTTTCCTGGGAGAGCAACAGGAAAGAGTTGATGGCTGAGTAAAGTTGCAGGGCCATTAGTGACAAGGCAGGCCATGACCCCATATCCTGCCATCCCTGCTGCTCCATTACTACAGTGGCTCTCAATTCATAGGAATAAAATAAAGGAAGAGAAGGGCCAATTTAACACAGCAGCAAACTGTTTTTTTTTCTAAGCAGTCAACCATTTTGTCAGTAGGAAATAGTTGTCTTCACAGATGTCAAGCAGTTAATCACCCCCAAAACCCCAAGAAGAAAAAAGGGATGCAGGTGCTGACATCTCAAGGTCTTGAACACCAAGTTTATCTATTCTTAAAGTGAGTTGCAATTGCTTTCTCATCTGTAAAATACCTACAGTGTTGCTGTGAATTTAAATGACTTGATTTATGAAAAAAATAGAAACAAAACTCACATATAGTTAAGTACTCAGTACTTATTCAGTCAATCCAATGTCAATTTTTGAGAACAGAACAAGCACTGAAGAGTCAGCATGGAACCAGGTGGTTCGAAAAAACTACATATTAATTACTAACATATAGGAAAAGTTTGCAACAAGTTTTGTTTGTTTGCTTCTACTTTTAGATTCAAATTTTCTATCACTTAGAAAAATAGTCACAAGGCTAATTTAGATCTCTGAAGGAACAAATTGTAAAAATTTTTCTTAAAATGTTTTTACATAACTTAAAAATTGGAAGCAATGTCTTTTTATTATATACCATAAAAACCTATATTAGTCAGTGAAGTCACCAAATTCAATTTTGTTACTACTCAAAATATTAATTTTTAAAAAGTAAATGACAAAATGGTTTTAGCTTCATTGTCAATAGTGAACTCCTCTGATAACTTTTTTAAATTACCTACTTGTATTTTAACACTTGCATGGAAAGTTTTAAGGTATTCAGTAGCTTGATAAAATCAAGCAAATTGTTACCAATGGAATAAATTTCTTCATCATACTCAGATTCAGTCTTCGGTAATTTAATTCAAATTTTAAAATTAACATTAAATAAAGTGCATCAAGATTCTCAGATGAACAGTTTGATTAGTCTGTATCTAAGTGTTCTGGTTAGTCTAAATAAAGATCTATGTGCTAGAAAATTACAGGAGAAATAAAAAATGAATGACCTGCCATAATTTGATTAGTAAAATTGAAACATGTATTTTTTATGTAAATTCAAGATGCACAATGTCTTGTTTCTTTCCTCTTCTTAGAATCAATGAAGAAATAAATATGTATTATATGCCTCTAATGGCCAAGGCTCTGTGACCAAAGCTGTGGAACCCCTAGAGATTTATCAATTACTGTTCCACAATGGTTCTTCATCTAGAAAATGGTAGGGCAAATTGGATGCCGTCCTTTTATAACTATAGTTAGAGTAGTCTTTATTGAATAAGTTTGTTATTTAGATATCCTACCACTGTAACACCATCTATATATTTTATCTATCTGTTAATCTCTTGCCATGTTACTAAAATGAATTAACAATAATTTACCAATTGGAAGAGCATGCCCAATAGACATTTTATCTATAGCTCACATAATAAGTGGCCAATGCCTAGCGCAAGAATGAAAAGGGAAAGGGAAATAATATTTGTAAAATGTTTAGACAGGGTTTACTATGTGTTGGATGTTTTATACATTTTCCCTCATTAATACTCATAATAAGCCTATGTGGTAGATATTATTATATCTATTTTATAAGTGAGCAGAATGAGAGCGATATCAGCAAGATGACAGAATAGGAATTTCTAGCACTCGTCCTCTTGCAGAAACATGAAATTAAACAACTATCCACACGTAGTATATCATCACAAGGGCTAAGAAATTCAAGTGAGAGATTACAGCTCCTGGGTGCAGCAAAAAGAGAGATAATGGGCTGATATATTCAAAGTGCTAGGAAAACAAAATCAGTCAACCAAGAATACTATACCCAGCAAATCTGTTCTTTAAAAATGAAAGAAGAAAAATACTTTCCCAAGCAAACAAAAGCTGTGGGAGGGCATCACCACTAGAACTGCCTTATGAGAAGTGCTAAAGGGATTTCTTCAAGTTTAAATGAAGACACTAACAGCATGAAAGCATATGAAAATATAAAACTCACTGTAAATATAAGAATACAGTTAAGTTCAAAATACTCTAATATTTTAATGGGGGTACATAAAGTACTAAAAACAAATACAGCTACAATAATTTTTTTTTTCGAGACAGAGTCTTGCTCTGTTGCCCAGGCTGGAGTGCAATGGCACGATCTCAGCTCACTGCAACCTCCCACCTCCTGGGTTTAAACAATTCTCCTGCCTCAGCCTCCTGAGTAGCTGGAATTACAGGCGTGTGCCACCACAACCAGCTAATTTTTTGTATTTTTAGTAGAGACAGGGTTTCACCATGTTGGCCAGGCTAGTCTTCAACTCCTGACCTCGTGATCAACCCACCTTGGCATCCCAAAGTGCTAGGATTACAGGTGTGAGCCACCACGACTGGCCCAATAATTTGTTAATGGATACAAAATATTCAAAATATGTAAATTGTGACATCAAATACATAAAATGTGCGAGGTGGAGAAGCTAAAGTATAGAGTTTTTTAATATGGTCAGATAAATTGTCACCAATTTAAAATAGACTATTATAAGATGTTTTATGTGAACTTCATGGTGACCACAAAGAAAAAGCCTGTAGTCGAATACGCAAAAAAGAAAAAGAAAGCAAAGCATAACATCATAAAAAATTATCAAATCATGTAGAAAGACGGCAAGAGAGGAAGAAAGGAAGAGAGAAATTACAAATTAGAAAATAATAAACAAAATGACATAAGTAAGTCTTTATCTAGCAATGATTACTTCAAATGTAAATAGACTAAATTATCCAATGGATTTTTTAAAAGCAAGATTCAATTACATGCTGCCTACAAGAGACTTAAATTAGTTTTAAGGAATATGGATAAACCTGGAGGATATCATACTAAGTGAAATAAACCAAGCACAGAAAGACAAATACTGCATAATATCACTTATATGCAGAATCTGAAAAAAGTCAAACTCATAGAAGTAAAGAGTAGAATGGTAGTTATCAGGAACTGTTGGGAGGGGGGAGTAGGTAAATTGGGAGATGTTGGTCAAAGCAAAAAATTTCAGTTACACAGGATCAATAAGTTCTGGAGAACATTAGTATAGTGTGGTGGCTACAGTTTAAAACCAGTACATTTACTTGAAATTTGCTAAGAAAATATGTACTGAATGTTCTCATGACAAAAAAATGGAAACCATGTGCATTAATGGATATGTTATTAGCTTGATGGTGATAATTTTTTCACAATGTCTATGTAGTATGTCAAAATATTGCATTGTATACTATTAATCCGTACAATTTTTATTTGTCAATTATACCTCAAAAGAATGAAAAAAATTAATAAAAGAAGACTGAGTCTAAGTAATTTGTAGTAGTCATAATAAAGTATTTACAACATGATCATTTATCATGAAGCCTCTACATGTACATTACCATACTATCCATAATTAATGGCAGACTATAGGACTTCCCCTAAACTGTGAGATAGTATGGAGAGGCAATATTGCATAACAGATAAAAGGCTGGGTTTTAGAATTAGGTCTGCACTCAAATCCCTATTTCACCACTTATCCATGTAGGGTCTTGAGCAAGTTATTTAATCTTTTTAAGCCTCAGTGTCCACATTTGTAAAAGGCAAAAACAATTTACTTCCTCATAATGTCTTATTGTATGAAATAATACATATAAAATACTTAATCCAGAGCATGCCATGTTAATACCAAAAATGTACAGAGTGCTTATAATGTGCCAGGCATTGTTGTAAGAGTTTAAACTCTCATAACCATTGATTTTAGTAAATATTCACCACAACTAATATTTCATTGTTAAAACAACTTAAGCATGTTTAAACATCTTTTGGCACTCCTGTATTTCTACCCTCTTTATCTGACTGACCTATCTTCAGCTTCAAAAAACTTTCATTTTCTTCACACACTTAAACATAGTTCTATTAGTATTGTTAGCTATAACCCTAGTACAATGCAGTATAGGTTTCTGTAGTATCTATATCTAAGAAATATGATAGCTACAAAACAAAGTATAAAATTGAGTCAATGAAACATGGCCATTCCAATCTACGGAACAGGATTTAAAGCTTAAATGGCCCAGAGAAAACCAGCCCTGCAAATGTGTATTCAGAGGCCACAAAAACAAAATAACAATAAATAACAATTTTTAGCTCTTATTTTGTGCCAGACACTGTTGTACGTACTTTTCATTTATAAGTAAAGTCATTAATCCAATCTATGGATTAATGCTCTTACCTTCTCCATTGTATAGACTAAAAAATTGAATCGCAGAGAAGTTAAAGAATTTGGCCAACTTCCCATGATTTTACTTCCCATAAAATCACATACCTTAGAGCTAGCCTGCCTTGGTTCAAGTCATACTAACTTCAAGTTAGAACTTGGTTCAATACTAACTTGAACCAAGGTAGGCTAGCTCTAAGGTACATGATTTTAACCACTAAACAGCATCCTCAACACAATAATAAAGGAAAATATAATATTTAAATTATCTGGCTATAATAGAATCATGTAGTTCATTTACTAGCTTATCATACAAATTCAATTTCTTTATTTCATAAACTTGCAGTTTGAAAATCAACTCCTACAAATTTTAGACAATGCAAAACCCCATTTGTAAACATATGAAGATGCAGGAAACTCTCTCCCTCTTCCACTCCTAAATCATTGCATTAATCAACAAAAAGCTCTACTCACCAGTAGACATTATCTTTCATTTAGAAAATTCAGTTTGCTGTGGTTAATTTTTTAATGTTTCAATTTCAGCTTCAATTACCCATGAAAAATTATAGATCCTGTGTATTAAATATTAAAACATTCCAGGAAAATTGCACATAGTTCTTCCATTTAAAAAATAGCATAACCTGAGTTTAGAGTGCCACCATCTATATTTCAACTCTGCTCCAAATCTTCGTTTTGCTAAAAGCAAAAGCTCTGCAGTTAGAATTAACTGTAAAAATCTTAAGAAGCCCAACAAATCAAGACCTTTAGACAAAAAATGATTCTATGAATTTGAATAATTCAATATATACAAAAGATGTATAGAGAGTCATCTCACGAGAGAATTAAAAATAGTACCTCAGAGCCAACTGGGGTTATTGTCTTTAATGGGCAAAATTGCATTGACAGCCTGAAATTCTTAGTTAATAGCAAAGCTAAAGTAACTCACAGAAAATAACACTTTGAAGTAGTCAGAAAAATTAAGAATGGCTACAGTCAATCTAGTAACACCCAGATATTGAGATGTCAGTAGATTGGAAACTAATAATGAATGATCACTTAGAAGGAAAAGAAGCTAGATAACGTTATATAAAACGTAAGCAAACAATTTTCAGGGCCTTTAATGTAAGAATTTCGAACTTCCTCATAGCACTCAAATGTTATGAGACATTCTACTAACATTCTGCTAACAGATTCATGACTAAAGACCAGTATATCTTAAAATAAAAATTTTTTGGTACTTTAAAAATTACTGAAGTCCATTGGACTAGATCCAAGATGGTCTTACCTTAAGGCCATATTCAATTCTGTATCAAATAGTTTTGTTGTAAACTTCATGTCATTGATTAATCCATTCATTCATTTAAAACATATTTGCCACTTAGCGTGGTTCAGTCAGTACATTTGACATGAAGCATGCAGAGATGAATAAAACAACTTTGCAATGACCTTCACCGTTAAATCTACCAAGCCAATTTTAAAGATAGTTTAGGGCATTAAAACAAAGCCAATTATAATCCTTCACAATATACTAAATGCTTTTCACAAACGTTATTTTATCTTCAAAACTTTTCTGTGAAAAAAGCTAATGCTATATCTTTTTTACAGAGGAAGAAACTGAGGCTCAAACTTTTTATGTAAATTGCCAAGGATAACACTTCTAGTATAAAAACAAATTTAAACTTGGAATTTCAGCTTCAAAATACACAATTATTACACTGTATATTTTTTTCAGTGTGTGAGACGGAAATGAATGGTGAGCCTGGTAATAGAACCTCAAACGCTTCAACAATTAGGGATAATTCTTTTCATCAAACCCTGTGAGGAAAAAAGACAAGAACAACACTGAATACTAGGAAGTGATATAACAGCCTAAATCATAACTTTTAGCTAGTCCTTCTCCTATTTTAAAAGATAAGGTTCCCCACCATTCAGGCAGGGGTGTAATATGGAGATGATTTTGTTCCACTTCCTACATCTCATGCTTGAAATGCCCTCCTTCTGACTTCAATATCCTGATTTTCCATCTCTTATATGGCCATACAACATCCTATTTCTCCATCATCCCATTCAGGGCTTCATTTGCTTCCTTACTAAGCTCTATAGCCACGATCAGCTATTTCCAAATTGCCTATAGCACTTTAAAATCCTTTGTCCCTTGACTCCTTCTTATTATATTTTTATTATATCTTATTTTAATTATAATGGAGAAAATCCGAAACCATGACTGGGCCCACTGCATTTTTTTCTCTTTTACTTGGTCCTTGGCCCCTGTGCTCCTCAGTCGCTCTCCTATTCTTATTTCCTCTAGTGCATTTTTCACTTCCACTGTTTGACAACATTTTCACATTTTCCCAGGCTCCAATCCCATTCCCACTGCTCCAATTTGATCCCCACCACCATCTCAACTCTCAGGAAATGACTTAACCTCTCATCAGGACACTAGTAAACAAAGATTTATGGATTTGGGTCTAAGGTCAGATTTTGAAGGCAGATGATCAGTGATAGAATGCAAAGAGTAGGAGAGTAGAGAAATGGGCTCTGGGTTAGACCACAGCCTGTGTAGTGGGTCTACAGCTAGAAACGCACAGAAGATAAAAGTCAGTTTAATATATCAAGAAGCTTTATGTGGCAGAAGATAAAGAAAGTATTAGAAGTGGGGATACTGATTGGTAAAGAATCTTAAAATCCCATGGTTGAAAACCAGTTGAATAAGATCATATTTTGTTCTTGGAAGGTAAACTATAGGACTTTTAAAAAATATCTAAAGAAGATGATGCAAAAAAGAAAAACCCATTGAAGACCAACAAAAGGGCCAAAAACATTCTCTGTCTTCACCCTCTCTCTCCTGATTTTTTCTTTCCTTTTTGTTATTAGTATATTAAAGTTTCCATTAAAATTTTAAGAGATGCTAGTTTATGTAAGACATGTATATCTAACCACACACCTATATTTGTCTTTGGCTTCTTAAGTCAAAGATACACTTAATACCTGCATACGAAGTTCATTAATAGTTTAGGACAAGTGTTCAATGATTAGACAGATCTCTGGGCAATTTATCATTGTATTTTAAATAATACTGAACTTCTTTTGCTAATACAGGACCAGGTGTTTGTGAGTGTAATGGACACATATGAGATGTTCTGCCTACCACTACCCCATCTGTCTTCTGGAAAGGAGTTTAGTGTAGTGGAGACAAATTCTGTGCTGTAATGGCCGTTGCCTGACCTCAAATCTCAATTCCATCATATCCCTCTTAAGCAACAGGATAAATTATCTAATATCTCTGAGACTTGGTTGTCACTCTGTAAATTTGGCAGTTAAAAACAGTACCTCCCTCGTGAGACAGTTGAGAATTACGGCGCCTGGATATAGTAAGCCATCAAAATCTTAAGGTAATGTTATAATTATTCTAGGAACGATTTCTCCTCTTCTCACCCACATGGCTCCAATAGAAACTCACATGATAGAAAGAACAGCCTCCCCTGATCACAGTCCACTGGTCTAGGGTTGTACCTCCCACCCTAGTGGAACCCAGGAGTCCTTTCTCATATTTAAACTGGACTTTCTCTTCAAGACTTCAAGCTAGCTATTTAGAGAAATGCAAATACTTTTATTAAAATATTAAGGGAATTTCAAAAAAAAACTACAGTGTATGAAAGGAAAGATTAACATTCTAGTACACTTAAACTTTCTCTTGAATTTCCAAAGGAATGGTACCTTAAGACTTAGACCTTCATGAGGGAAGGGAAACCTTTGGACAATATCCCCAATTCCAGGGTGGCTCTTCCTTTCCCTCCACAAGATATTCCTCTTACCAATTACTCTACAACTCCTCCTTATGCCTTCTCCCCCAGTGCATTTCCTGAGAAGTATAGTCTGTTTCAATTGTTCTCAACCTGGGGCAATCTTGCTTCTCAGGGGACATATGACAATATCTAGAGACATTTTTCATTGCTAAAACTAGAGGATGCAGTGCTCCCGGCATCTAGTGGGCAGAGACTGGTGTGAATAATATGAATGTTGAGAATCAAAACAGAGAAGTGAACCTTTTCTCCACCAGCAAAAAAGTCCATCTACCTTTGAAATCGGTTCTCTCCCATTATTATGTAGAATAGTTGTAATCGTTTCTTGTCTACCTAGGTCCTTCCAGAGTCATATATCTAGTGCTACATTAGTATTAAAAGTTGTTTGTTACCCTGGGGATGGATTGGGAATGATTCCATTCATACAATTCAGGACTTAGCCATTATGAGCCAGGAGGAGAGGGGAAGTTGCCAATCTTCCCAGCAAATGTATATTCCAGAGAGAGACTGCACATACTCTTAAGAAAGAAGTTAGGTTAATGCCTGTTGAGACAGCCACTGTGATTATTGTGCTGAAAGAACTTTGTTAGGGAAATAACAAACTTTACACAAACTCAGTGGATGCTTTAGACAAGGAGAACACTGATCACAAAGTCAGTATTAGTAAATAGGAAGATGGGCTGCAGTAACCAATCAGGCTTTCAGAAGGTAATTAAAAATACTGGTTCAGCTGGAGCAAGGGACGAACACTGAAGAACTAGAAGTGTGAGTCCTGCCTCATTTCACAAATGATAACAACAGGATAAACTGCGATGACCATACCTGGTATCTTAGTCCATTGGGCTGCTATAATAAAATAGCATAAAATGGTATAATCAATGGGTGACTTACAAACAACAGAAATTTACCTCTCACAGTTCTGGAGGCTGGGAAGTCCAAGATTAAGGTACCTGAAGATTCAGTGTCTAGTGAGGGCCCACAATGTGGTTCATAGACAGTGTCTTCTTGCTGTCCCCTCGCATGGTAGGAGGAGTGGAACAGCTCTCTTGGGTATATAAGGCCACTAATCCCATTTATGAAGGCTCTGCCTTCCTGACTTAATCAACCACAAAAGGCCTCACCTCCTCATACCATCACCTTGGAGGTAAGAATTTTCACATATTAATTTTAGGGGGACACAAACGTGCAGACCGTAGCACCTGGTCGTAATATTGGCTTAGGGAACTTGTAATAAAGTACATTGAAGACAAATTCACAATGAAATGTATCTAGAGACATAGATAGTGGTTTATCTTATGCATAGACCACTATAACATAAAAATTGTTTAGTAAGAGCACACTAGATATTTTAAAATTAATATTTTTATTGGTTAAAATTTGTAATAGAAATATGTCATTAAGTAAAACTATGGATAAGTATTGAAATCCACAAATACATAAGATATAAAGAACTGCTTCAGCCAAGCAGAAGATTGAGTATTCAAAAAATGTGGATGATTTAAAAATATAAGTAAGTAAAAAAAAAAACATATGGAAAGATAAATTTGGTATGCTTGATTTTTGCAATGGAAAGAAATAAGCATCAAGAGGGATACTGGAATAGTCATTAGTCTTTGGACACAAAATCAGAGTAAAATTGCCCGATTCTTTTAGAAGAAAATGAGGTATGGCTATATTTACAGTATAATTTCCTTATTGCAAGGAATCCAGGGTTGAGTTTTTTATCCAAGTTCACTCTTACATTTTCCTCATCCTATTGGATATTATAATAAAAAAATGGCACCAAAAGAAACTGTTTAATAGTCCATTTTGTACTGTCCATTACAGAAACCATGAAGTTATTTGGATGATAGATACAGAGATACGCTGCTCAGATGCCCCTTTCAAGAAAGAACTTGCTGCCTCTTGCTCAGTTTCTTCCTGGAGCTTTCAAGCATCTTTGCAGGGAAGTCACATCCTTCCCAGGGCAGCCCGACTGACCAAGGTAGGGGTACAAAGATTCACCCATTTCAGCCCATTGCAGGACACTCATTCAGATGGGATGCTTGAACCACAGTTCCTCACCAAGTTGGCCAAGGCATGGTTTCCTTTGCTCCTTCTTTCTTCCTCTCTTTTCCTTTTACCCGAGTAAATATCTTGCACCACAAGCTCCATCTCATCATCTGCTTCCTGAGAACCCAACCTGTGAAATTTATATTTAGAAGAATCTCAGAAGTTCTTTGTCAGATCTTCCACTCAACTACAACAGTTTATGGTACTTCAAAGTAGCATCAGAATAGTCTGATGTGATGAAGAGTGCTGACTTTGTAATATACTTACCCATGGATTCTAATCTTACCTCTACCTCTAATTAGCAGTTTCAACTTGGATAAAGTACATAATCCCTCTAAATTTTGGTTTTCTTATCTGTGAAACAAGGGTAATAATATTTACTGCAAAGAACTGTTATGAAGAATGAAAGTTAAGTAATGTATATAAAATGTTTACCATGGTATCTGGCTCATAGCAGGTACGAAAAAATAATAAAAGAAAAAAGACTGAATAATTTACAAACAGATAAATCTACTCGAGAAAAAAGCAGAAATGGGAAGTTTAGAGATTTTGATAAAAGTTGGAATTCTTTGTTGATATGTTCATGTTCTTTGTAATGTTATGGTAAAAATTTCCTAGATGATAGTTTATAAGCCTAGTTAATAAAATAACCAGGGGCAGCAGAAAAATTGTAGTGTGGGAGGCTGTGGAGGTGGTGGGAAGATCTGAAATAACTGTTACAGCAGTTGTAGCAAGAATCTTGGCCTCTCTCCGACACATATATTGGATCTACTCACTCTCCTTTATGTCTGAATCCTTACAATAAGAAATCTCTAGAGTATTAGTCATCTGAAATTGGCTGTACTAATAGCTGAGTAGTAAGAATAACTGAAAAGAATAAGACTTATAATAGGTTATAAGAGGAGACAAACTCAAGGAGGGGACTTGGTAACTGTGAAAGTACAATAAAAAAGCATTTAATTATGAAAATCAGCATTAAGTTTTTCTACGTCCAATAGTACTTTAAAATGTCTTCTATGTATCTCTCTATATCCTTGACATCAGTGCACATAAGTTTTGCCAACTGGATGAAAAATACTGATAGTTAGATTGCTATAATAATATAGACAGCCACTAGCTTTCAAAGTGCAAGACTTGCTTCAACTTGGAAAGCATAGTACCCACTATGTCTTCAAGTATCTGGGCATCTTGGAAGCCATTTCTGGCACAGAAGAAAGCTTGGGAGTAGACATTTCAGTTTTTATCTATAGTACAAAATGTTATTTCAACCCCATAGCTCCTAAGGAATGAAGCTAGTGTCAAAGATTTAATGCCTTTTCACATTAGTGATGTCAGCACAAAATGGCCATCTTCTCTGAATAATTTATCTTCCTGCTGCATAATTTTCTTATCTTTTTTTCTACATTTTGGCTTTTTACTGTAGATGAGAAGGTAAATGGCTGTTAGTCCCTGACAAAACCTGTGGAGCATCCTTCCCATCAATCAATTAAAAAACACTTACCTTACATTCAACATGATTTATTTCTTGTTAATACAATTGTCTCACTATATCCTTCTATTATTATACCTTTAATTCCATTAGCCATTCACTTAATGCTCACTTTGAAGCTGACCCCCAAAGAGCTTAAAAGAGAGAGGGAAGTCCGTCTAATAGTGGCATTGCCAATAAAATTCTGGAAGCTCTTCCCCTAAAGCCTTGTAGGTCATGGAAAAGATAGGTCACAGAATGTATCCTGCCTGAAAAGAATAAAGCAATCTCTCATTTATTTATTCTGATGGATAATGCTTGATAGCTTAAAAATCCTTAAGAGCTCTCATCTTAAAAGTCAACACAATAAGTTCACCAAGTGAAATCCTACACATTGCACAAGGATGGATAAGACTCTTCCAAGTTTTTCTTAATAAAATTTAAAAGGGGGAAACAAAGAGAAAACCATTTGTATTTTTTGAAGATTAATGACTCATTTGTTTGGAGGTGGAGCAAAAGGTTAACCTCTTAAACAGCTAAGTGACACACAAAAAATGTAGTATTATTTCTCATAGTGGTGAAGCTACATGCTCTCTAGCAAATGTCCTCCATTTGAAGTTTAAAAGCTATAAAAAGAAATCCTTCTACTGCACTTCTAAAATTATAGGTTGAAGAGCTGCTATGATTTTTCTCAGTGAGAACTTATGCTTTCTTTCTGAAATTTACTTATACGAATGTCTTTATACAATATACAAGCATATATATTTTTATGTCAATGCATATTGGATTAGGTCATATGTGACAGGCTAGATATGCCTTGCTAATAGACATTTCTGTCTGCCTCCTTGCTGATAGAAACCTAGTTTTATTCAGGTGCCTGTGCTTCAGAGATAGAGAATCCATCTGCAGCCTAAGGGTAAACCTGGACAGTAAAATCAGTACTGGAAATTCCCCAGCCCTTATTGGTCATTAAAGTTGAGGCAGACTTCTGGGACAAGTTTCCTCATTTCTAAAAATAATGATAAAACATGGATGTGTTCATAACCACTGTGATACCTGGGGTCTTAATCATTATCTTGTGACCTTGAGAAGTGGTAGCTAAGTATGAAGTCAACATCCTGGGTATGAGAGAGTAGAAAGATAGAAGATATCTCTTCCGTTGAAACATAATTTATCCCTGGAATTCATCAAACTGAAACTGTCTTACTTCAGTGCTTTTTGTTAAATGAAATAATACATAGGCTCGTTATGTCAGGTGACTAAGCATTATCTATTAATTACATCTGGAAGCATCATGGCTGATAACATCATAGACACTTTTTTAAATTGTCTTTTCTCTTTTTGCTATTTGCTTCCTCTTCCTCCCTTTTCTCTTTTTCTTTCTCTGTTCTGAATCTTATCTCATTTAGCCCTAATTTTAATTAACTTATTTTTATGATCTAGTGTGTGTCCTTTTGTATTTTTCTGTATATACACTTAATTACATACAAAGGCATATAAATGCACATATATACATACACATTTATACACATACATACATACCCATTGGTAAATAAGTATGCAAGTTTTATGGCTTTACCAACAAAATGGGATTATATCATACACATTCTTTTGCACCATTTTTTTTTCATTCCACAATGCTGCATGGACATTTCTTCAGGTCAACTGGTATAGCTCTAAATTCAACACAGGTTCAATAATATTTATGATGTGGGTGTGAAAATTCATTTTCCTATTGATTGTCATTCTCTTTGTTTTTAATTTATTGCTAAATAAACAGGAGCTAACATAAACCTTGGGCATATATCCTTTCATACTGGTGTTTTTATTTATATGGAATAGATCCCAAGATAGCTATGTGAAAGGAAATATGCATTTTCTTTTTAATAATTATTTTCCCTAAAGACCATAGTGATTCACAGTTTCACCAGTGATATGTGAAAAAAACTATTTCCCCAAATAGTCACCAGCACTAGTTCTCACTTCTTAAGCTTTTGTCAACTTGATAGGTACAATGTGATAGTTCCTTCTTACTCCGATTTGCATCTTCCTCTCTGCTGCTAGAGTTTCAGCATATTTGGGAATGTTTGTTAACATTTGTATTTTCTCTTCTACAAATAGGATATTCTTGTCTTCTGCCTGTTTGTTGTTGCTGCTGTGTGGCTTTTTCTTTAACCTGTAAACTTGTAGAGTGTTTTATTTATTATATAAGATAATTCTGTCATCGGTGTTGGAAATGCTGTTAAACAATCAATCCTTTGTCTTTGGGCATGGTACATTTTCTAAACATAAATTTTGTAATGGCAAATATGCCCATATTTTATTGCCTAGTTTCTGAGTTTAAAGTTGATATTAAGAATATTTTTATACCTGTGTTGTATTCATAAGACTTTTTCTCATTTTCTCAAATTGAGATAATACCTCAATTTGTTTTTTAAAATCCAATCATTAGATTAAAAATCATTAAATTAAAAATATCTCAACTCATAGAAGCAGTAAGTAAATGGTGGTTTCCAGGGGCTGGGAGGAGAGGAAAATGGGGATAAAATTTCAGTTATGCAAGATGAGAAAGTTCTAGAGAGATCTAGTATACAAAAATATTCATATAGTTAGCACTACTGTGCTATACACTTTCAATTTTAAGAGTATAGGTTTGAAGTTGTGTGTTTTTATACTATAAAAATACATTTACACTAATTTTAAGAGGAAAAATTATGATGTGTTTCATCACAACTCAAAAGATACCTAAATAATTTTCACAGATAGAAAAATACACTAATTAAACAATAAAAACAAGTATATGTAAGTAATAAACAACAACTTGAATGTATAAACAACTAATGCATATAATGTATATGTGTATTGGAGTGCCTTTTCCTCCTTCTTCCCCATTTTATTCACCAATGTTTAAACCTCTTGGGAGATTCAGGGTTATCTTACATTCAAACTGCACAGAAAACCAACCTTAGATAAAAACAAAAGTGGAATACTATCTGTACTATTTCAAAATTTGGAAATAGTACATGTGCACAGCAGATTGAAAAAATGTTAAGAAAAAAAAAACTACCCCTTCATTCCTTCTACTTGACGGATGTGTACAAAGCAAATATTTTGGGTTCACCCAAACATCCCAATCCCAATTTATTATATGATACTCTATGACTGAAAACTATTGTGTTGAGTAAATGGTGTGTCTTTGCATGAAACCATAATGTTGAAAAATCACTTATTTTAGTCCATTTATTTGGTATGATTTGGGTGATAAAGCTTTACACACACACAAAAAGGAATCCTTATCCAAAAAGTGGTATAACATTTCAAGAGCCACTGTGACCAAGTCATTAATCGAATAGTCATTATCAGAGAAAAGTTTGTCATCCCCTAGATTTTTTGAAGGACTTTCATTATTTTATGTTTTATAATTATGTCTCTAATCCATCAGGAATTTTATATGGCATAAGATAGGATTCAACTCAATTTTATTCCAAAAGAATATATTTTATTTATTTTTAATATTAAATGTTTGTAGTTTATGTCTACATTATTTTATTCAATTGATCATTTTGTCTATGATGAAATTGATACTTTTTTCCAGCTTTATTGATGTTTAAGTGACAAACAGAAATTGTATATATTTAAGGCATTAAAATGTGATGTTTTGATAAACATACACATTGTGCAATGATTCCACAATCAACCTAATTAACATATCCATCACCTCACATAGCTACGTGTGTGTGTGCGCACGCGCACGTGTGTGTGTGGTGAAAATACTTAAGATCTATTCTCTCAGCAAATTTCAAGTATACAATACATTATTCTTAACTAAGGTTACTATGCTCTACATGAGTTCTTCAGAATCTATTCAGCTTATAACTGAAAGTCTGTACCCTTTGACCAACATCTTCCCATTTACTCCCCCTTACCTGCTAGCAACCATCATTCTACTCTCTGCTTCTATGGGTTTCACTTTTTTAGATTCCACATGTAAGTGAGATCATGTTATTTGTCTTTCTGTGCCTGGCTTCTTATTTCACTTAGTATAACATATCCCCAGTTCATCCATATGACAAATGATAGTATTTCCTTCTTTTTAAAGGCTGAATTATATATATGTAAAACATTTTCTTTATCCATTAATCTGTCAATATCTTGGCTATTGTGGATAATGCTGCATGAACTTGGGAGTGCAGATCGTTTCATTTTCTGTGGATATATACCCAGAATGGGACTGCTGGGTCATATGGTAGTTCTATTTTTAATTTTTTAGGCAATCTCTATTCTGTTTTTCATAATGGCTATAACAATTTATATTCCCATCAACAATGTATAAGGGTTTCTTTTTCTCCATACCTTCACCAACACTTATCTCTTGCCTTTTTAATAATAGCCATCCTAACAGGTGCATAGTAACATCTCATTGTGGTTTCAATTTGCATTCCTTGATGATTGGTGATGTTAAGTATTTTTTCATATACCTGTTGGCCATTTGTATTTTATTTTGAGAAACATCCATTCAGGTCCTTTGATCATTTTTTAAATTATTTTTTCTGCTATTGAGTTGTTTGCATACCTTACATATTTTGAATATTATCCCCTTATCAAATGTGTAGTTTGCAAATATTTCACCTCATTCCATAGGTTGCCTTTCATATTGCTAATTGTTTCCTTTGCTGTGCAGAAACTTTTTAATTTGATGTAGTCCCATTTGTTTATTTTTGTTTTCGTTGTCTGTGCTTTTGGTGTCATATCCAAAAAAAAATCATCGCCACAACCAATTCAAGGACTTTTCCCCCTATGTTTAAATTTTATAGCTTTATGCCTTACATTTAATTCTTTTTTTTTTTTTTTTTTTTTTTTTTTTGACCAAGCTTTGCTCTTGTTAACCAGGCTGGAGTGCAGTGGCATGATCTCAGCTCATTGCAACCTCTGCCTCGCAGGTTGAAGTGATTCTCCTGCTTCAGCCTCCCGTGTAGCTGGGATTGCAGGCATCTGCCACCACACCTGGCTAATTTTTTGTATTCTTAGAAGAGATGGGGTTTCACCATGTTGGCCAGGCTGGTCTCCAACACCTGACCTCAGGTAATCCACCAGCATTGGCCTCCCAAAGTGCTGGGATTACAGGCGTGAATCACCATGCCCAACCCATTTAATTCATTTTGAGTTGATTTTTGTGATGGTGTTAGATAAGGATCCAGTCTTATTATTCTACGTGTAGATGTCTAATTTTCCCAACACCATTCACTTAAGAGACTATCCTTTCCCCATTGTGCATTCTTGGCACCTTTGTCAAAGATTAGTTGACCATAAATGCACTGGTTTCTTTCTGAGTTTTCTATTCTGTTCTATTCTATACAACTATATTTATTCCAGTACCATATTATTTTGATTACTATAGGTTTATAATATAACTTGATATGAGAAAATGTGGTATCTTCAGTTTTGTTCTTCTATTCAAGATTGCTTTAGCTAGTTTGGGTCTTTTGTGGTTCTGAAATAATTTTAGGACTATTTTTTCTACTTCTATGAAAATTGCCATTAAAATTTTGATAGAGATTACACTGAAATTTGTAGATTGCTTCTAGTGAGAAATCCACTGATAGCTTCATGAAGGCTTATCAAAGGGCTTCCTTGTATGGGATGAGCTTTTTTCTCTTGCTGCTTTCAAAATTCTCCCCTGGTCCTTAACTTTTGACAGTTTGATTTTAATGTGTGTTGGTGAACAATATAAATTCTTTGTTAGGCAATTTATAGGTCTCTGTTTCTTTAGGGAAATCATTATGTTCCTTTGGTGGTGTCATGTTTTCTTATTTTTTATGGGTCTTAATGCTTTGTGTTGCTGCTTTCGCATTTGAAGAAGCAGTCCTTCTACAGTCCTTACTGACTGGCTTTGGGACAGAAATGCCTTCACTAGTTATCCCAGGTAGAGATTCTGAGGCCCTCAAACCCTTTCTATGGATGCACTCATTCAACACCTCTTTTTCCATCTTGAAGGTGAGGAGAATTCTTAAGATTGTGTGCTTCTCAATCTTGCAAAGCCAGGCCAGGTGCTGACCATCTCCTGTTTATTTTACCTAAGGTGATGCCTTAAATCCTCAAGTTTGTGTGCCTTCTCCTGCAGTGTCAAGCCAGTTTTCTGTGCAAGATGCTTGTACTTGCTGTCCACAGGTTGCTCTCATGGAGTCCACTTTGAGAAGGGCAATGGTGAGGTGTGCAGAGTGTTTGTGATGCTCACGGACCAGTTGGGAGGGGTCTTTAGGCCAGGTGTCCCAAGCAGCTCATGGGCAGGCTTCCTAATGGAGTCCACAAAGCAGTTAGTAGAGTCTGTAACCTCTCTTTTCTATTCCTGGCCTCTCTCAACCACTCAGCTGTGCCAACTACCTCAGAATTCTAGGTGTGATGGAAAGAAATAGGCCTCCTGTGCCAGATTCCACACAACTGAGGGAACCAGGCACTCATTTACTACACTCTCACTTTCCCCCATGGGAGAAAACATGGGTCGAGGGGTTATCTCTTGGCACTGAGCAGTGCTGCCTGGGGAAGGACCAACATGGGTAAAATGAAATTTTCTTACCCTCTTTGATGTGCCTATTCTTAAATTTTTTGCTCTAACAAAGTGCTGGAACTCATCCACTAGGTTCCTGGAGTCCCATCAAGGTACTGTTGTCTATGAGTAGTTCTCAGAATCAATGCTTCTGTAAGGGGTTGGGAGGGATGATAATAGAAAGCTCCTATTCTGCCATCTTACTGTTCCTATGATTTCTTTATGGTCCATTTAATGTAGATCCTGGCCCTACTTGCTAAATTTATTCCCCCAATATTTTCTTGTTTGTGTTACTATTGAGAAGAAAATATTTTTCTCATTTCTCCTTTTTGGTTTTAATTTTTGGCATAGAGAAAAGCTATTGATTTTTGTAATTCTATTTTATATCAAATCAACTTATGAAATTATCTTATTAATTCAAGAAGGCAATTTTCCTAGAGTTTCTTAGATTTTCTGGGTTACAATTATATTAACAAAAAGATTAATTCAATCTACTTTTATTGTTTACATAAACTATTTCATTATTTTTCTCTTACCACATTACCTTTACCCTCCAGGATTATATTGTGTAAGAGTAATAGCCAATTTCTCTGTATAGCTGCTAATTTTAATTGAAGTGGTTTTAGTGTTTAGAATAACAGTTTCTTTTTAAAAGTAAATAGCCTTTGTTATATTTAGGTAGTTTCCTAGTATTCTTATTTTATTCAGTGTCTTTATTAAGAATCAGTACTTAATTGCATCAAATTTTTGTCACTATAAGATTTTCTCTTATTTTATGGATTAATGTAATATATATTGGATTTTTCTCATACTGAACCATTCTTGCACTCTAAATTAACACAAAATTCTTATTTACATTTTATTTCGAAGTTTATCTTCTGGATTTTTACAGAAGACTAGTCTACAATCATCTTTCATATTCTTTATATCAGATTTTGGTATTTTAAAAAATGGCTTTATAAAGAATACATTTCATTGGGCTTATCAATATTTTCTATAGCTTCAAGTAAGTTAAATAACACAGGTCTTATCTATTTATTAGAGTCGGATATAACTCAGCCAGAACCCATCTTGTTCTGGCACTTTTTTCAGTGATAGATCTTTACCCTTCTACATTGATCAGACAATTAGAGTGTTCCACTTCTTGTTGAATCAGTTTTTGTGATTTGCATTTTGTTAGGAAGTATCTACACTTTTTGGATCTATTGTCATGGAATTGAGTGTAGTACTCTCTTATAACATTTTCAAATGCTTCTGTATATCTATTCATGCCACCTCTGTTGTTCATGTCATTGTAAATGCCTGCTTACCCTCTTTTATCCTTAAACATTCTGAAATATGTTTATCAGTTTCACTGGCCTTTTCAAAACAATCAGGTATTTGAATTTGTTTCTTTTTTCTTGGTTTTTGTGCATTTGTTTTGTTTTTTGGTTCATCTTTTATCTTCTCCCCACTTACTTTGGTTTTTACTTTATGTTGTAAGTACAAAGTTATTTTGTTTTTCATTCTCTATTAATAAAATTAATTAAGTCTATGAATTTGTCTGAGAACAGCTTTTCAGTGTTGCTAAGTTTTTATTAAAAACAAGTCCCTGTTTTCTAGACAACTGTGAGTCACATGTGTCAAATACATAGACAAACAAGATTGAAAATTAAGATGTAATTGTGAATGTGCATAGCAAAGACATAGAATCAACCTCGATGCCCATCGACAATGGGTTAGATAAAGAAAGTGTGATACATATATACGATGGAATACTATAAAGCCATAAACAAAAGAATAAAATTATGTCCTTTGCAGCAACATGGATGCAGCTGAAGGCCATTATCCTAAGTAAATTAACACAGAAACAGAAAACCAAATACCACATATTCTCACTTATACGTAGGAGCTAAACATTGGGTACACCCAAACAGAGATGGGAACAGTAGACACTACAGACTCCAAAAATGGGGAAAAAAGGGATGGGGCAGAGGTTGAAAAAATACCTACTGTGTGCTATGTTCACTATTTGGGTGATGGGTTCAATAGAAGCCCAAACCTTAGCACCACAAACTATATCCGGGTAACAAACCTGCACATGTACCCCCTGAATCTAAAATCAAATCAAAATAAAATTAAAAGAAGAAAAAAATATAAGTTGAGATATTTAAAGTAATGTGCAGGTGAAGGAAAAGTACATTTTATGAGTGGAGGGTATATATGCAATGAGGGCCAAGGTCATAAACAATTGTCATAATGACTGTCTATCTAAAACCCTTCCATACTGGGTCACAAATATATAGTCCTACTGACACTACCAATACAGGGTAGGTTCTCCAATTGGTCTATTGGAACACAAAATAAAACCTCTTTAGCATAAACAAGAAGGTATTGGTTAAAAGTGTATTCACTAGACAGAAATATGGCTAAATGATCAAGACACCATCTTAGCTCAGACTGCCATAAAAAATTGTCATGGGCCAGGCACTGTGGTTCCTGCCTATAATCCCAGCACTTTGGGAGGCCAAGGTGGGAGAAGCACTTGAATCCAGGAGTTCAAGACCAGCTTGACCAACATAATGAGAACCTGACTCTACCAAAAAAATAATTAGCCGGGCGAGGTGGCACATGCCTCTAGTCCCAGCAACTTGGAAGACTGAGGCAGGAGGATTACTTAAGCTGCCCCGGGAGGTCAAGACTTCAATAAGCCATAATCATTCCACTGCACTCCAGCCTGGGTGACAGGGTGAGACCCTGTCTCAAAAAAAGAAAACAAAACAAAACAAAAGTCACTGATTGGGTGGCTTAAACAACAAGAATTTATTTCTCACAGTTCTGGAGTCTGGAAGTCCAAGATCAAGGGGCTAGCAGGCTCAGGTTATGGGTTATGCTCACAGATCCTTGGGTTGCAGACAGCCACCCTCTGTGTCCTTATATGGCCTTCCCTCAGTGTGTGCAGATGGAAACAGAGAAAAGAAGCAGTATCTCTGTTGTCTCTTCTTGTAAAGGTACTAATCTCATCACGTGGGCCCCACACCCATGACTTCATCTACACCTACGTACCTTCCAAAGGCCCCATCTTCAAACACTATCACATCAGGCATTAGGACTTCAACATACATAGTTCAGAGAATGAGGGGCACAGTCAATCCATAGGAGGCACCAAATTATTCTGTAATTTGCACCAAATTACAGGAGGCACCTGTATATATGGAGGCACCAAATGCTACAGAATGGGATGGCTTAAAAAACAAGAAGCCCTATTAGCTTTCTCATTCTTTGCTTTCACTAAATTTTATCAATTATATTCATCAAAAGATGAAATTCAGAGAAACCCATGTTGGTTGAAGTGCAAAATAAACCCTAGTGTGATATTCCTGAATGTTGAGGACCATCACATGGTTAATCAGAGATAAACAGTCTTTCAGCTCCTTTTTCAATTCAGTTCATATTACCACCTACACGTTTTTATTAAATCTTCCTGGCAGCTTAGAAGAACAGAAGCGTGGAGAAAAATTGTGTTTTGTGTAGTCTGCCCCCACAAGCTTTAGAGTTACAAAAATTCTCTTCACAGCAGGGAAGTATAAAAGCCTTTTCAGAGGTATGTTTGTGCTGCCCTTCCCAAAAAGAAAAAGATGGTGGTGCCTCTCCTGACTCCGTGAGAGGAAAGGCGCCTCCTTTGTCTCTGATCAGAGCATTTAAGCCTGAAGGGCTGGCCACAGAATTCTATGCATCTTTTAGAACTTTGATGTTAAACTGAATTCATACAAAAAAAAAAAAAAAAGTCTCCATCAGTCTAGGGTTGCTGGTAACATAGAAGAATACTGATTAAGGGTGATATATCCAGAGTTCTCCTGGTTCAACTCCTCCTACTTACTGGAAGGCTCTATCCCAATCTTTCTAAATCTTAATTACCTTCTGTGCTGCTAAAGACTCTGGTCAAATAAAAAAAAAAATGACAGATTTTCCTAAAACCAAGTCTGAAGCATTAGTAGGTGATAGTGTTTACAGTATATAAACATTGTCTTTTGACATTTTGAATTTCTAATTGAAGCTTTCTCTCTGCTTGTCTAGTGGTGGCTGAAGCAGGAGGGTTTGCAGTGATGCTCCAATCTGGTCTTGGTGCCATCACAGGTGCTAGATGACCTGTCACATTGAGTTTTACTTTAAATATTCTGAATTTTGCAATCATGTAGTGAATCATCCAGGTAAACTTAAACTTACACTTAAACCAGGCTGCTCAGATTCAAATCCTGACTCTCCTTATTTATTCAGCAAGTTAACCTCACTGTGTGTCAGTTTGCTCAGCTGTAAAATGGGGATAAAATAGAACCCACTTCATAGGGTTGCTCTGACCTAGCTGGTCTGACATAGCACCTAGAACAGAGCCTACCTAGCTCATACTAAACACTGAGTAGGCATTAGCTATCATTATTTCATCATGCTAAGCAAACCAAATGTCTCCTTTAATAGTACAACACATCTAAATTCTAGTGATGCCTAGATTTCTTAAAAAAGAAATTGTAGAATTCAGTACATTTATTAAATCCTGTATCCATCCTCCTAACATATTTTGACAACTTATGTACATTTAAAATTTTTTCAATTAAAACCCAATTTACACAGTTAATTTATATATTTGATATCTGATTTTCTGCTGGCAAGTATTGTTAAAAAATAATTACAGTTGTTTTTATGCACCACTTGGCTTAGGCATTTTGTATATGTATGTATTTCTAAAGCGTAATAAAATAAAATTGCCTGTAATCTGCCCTCCAACTCTAAGGTCTGATTAACCCCTTTTAAAAGTTTTCATGTCAAATCTTACAGAAATTTTCTGTGTTTGTACAGATATAGTTATACACACTATATATATAGATAGATACATATATGTATATATTTATAATAGAGGAACATGCTGTACATATTAGTTTGCAACTTGCTCTTTTCTTTTAATGATATATAGTGGATCTCATTTTGTGTCAAGATACATAAATCCATCTCATTTTTAAAAACTCTCTTTTTTAATATATCATAGACACTTCTCCATGTCAATATCAATAAGTTTACTTTATCATTTTAACATATATTCAATTTCACTGGATGAGCTATGATAATATACTAACAAACATTTTGGTTATTTAAAATTTTTTTCATTTGAAAGTAATAGTGCAATAAATGCACTTACAGTTGTGTCTTTGCACACTTCCATTATTTCCTTAGGAATTGCTAGGTTTTGAGCATACATGATTTTTAGTATCAGATTTTTACTATAATTTTTGTGTATATTTCATATAACACAAACAAAATATTTACCTAGGCATGTAGTTAGCCATCTCTTCTCTAAAAAGAAATGAATTCCTTCTTCCTTTGCACACTGACATGCATTTTCCTGGAAAGAAAAAAAAATGCTGCCTTTCCTTGTCTCATTTTCAGTTAAGACTGAAAGATTTGAGCAAGGCAACAGAAACTCTTTCTTTTGAAGATTAAAAACTACATGATATGGCCAGGCACGGTGGCTCATGCCTGTAATCCCAGCACTTTGGGAGGCCGAGGCAGGCAGATCACCTGGGGTCGGGAGTTCAAGACCAGCCTGGCCAACATGGTGAAACCCCATCTCCACTAAAAATACAAAAATTAGCCAGGAGCAGTGGCGGGCACCTGTAATCCCAGCTACTCGGGAGGCTGAGGCAGGAGAATCACTTGAACCCAGGAGCCGGAGGTTGCAGTGAGCCAAGATCACACCACTGCACTCCAGCCTGGGCAACAGAGTGAGACCCGTCTCAAAAAAATAAAATAAATAAAATTATATGTGTGTGTGTGTGTGTGTGTATCCCAACAGCCAGTACCTGCTGCCTTCAAACCACCAGAAATGTGTGTGTGTGTATATATATATATATATATATATACACACACACATACACACACATATGTATAACTACATGATAAAGTACATCAACTCGTGTATGCAAGGGTGGCAATGAAAATAGTAGCTTTGGTTGAGAAGGAATAGTTATTGATGAGCTACAGGGAGAGGGGCAATTTTGTTTTATTGCTCACCTTGTTGTGAAGACAGCCAAGTTGTGAGGTTAAATTGAAGTTGGTAAATACACAATTATTCAGCTTGTGTCTTGGTAATAAATGTGTCTCTAGGCAGTGAACCTGCCAGTCCTCAGAGTACCACTTTGCTGATTAAGGAGATAAAAAGAGGATGTTGTGGAAAGGGTCATTTCAAGAGTAATGAATCCTTATTCTGTCACTGTACTTTGCCGACAGGGAGAAGAAGTTTAACAGAGATGAGGCATCCTGGAATATCCAGGTGGCAACATGGAGTAGGGCAAATCAGAGATGACTATTTCTAGGCCATGAAAAACCAGCAGGATCCATGATGGCTGAGAACTGACAATATTGGTGAATTAAGTACATCTCAGGGAGAAGCCTTATTAAATTAGCCTAATACCTTATTGCATGATCAATAACAATGTATTTATTTTGTACTGTGGCCTTGAGTGACTTTTCATTAGGAATTTAAATGACCTTAGAAAGCCACTGAGTATAAATTTAGAATACTTTTAGGAGATATTAGCCTGGTCTCAGAGCAAAAGATGAGTGAAAATGCAGCTCATTATTTAAGTCAGAAAGAGAATGTCAAAAAACATTTCGCTGTGGCATTGAGGGAGGTAGTGCAAGTGATGTATGCCACCAAATGAGATTGCTTTGTTTTTTGGTTTTCTGGGCACAGAATAAAATAGATCAAGAAAGTGTCTGCAGTTCCAATAGATATTAACCCAGATAACTGTTGAGATTGAGAAGGTTGTGAGACTGGCAATGGCAGATGTTGCTTCAAAGTAAATGTGTCAGTGAATTGCAGGATTCTGTCAATGCTCCCCCATGCACACTCAGGTTTCTTTACCATTTCCATGCTCACAGATATTAGGTGGATTTTCACTCCCAAAAGCCAGTACCTGCTGCCCTCAAACCACCAGAAATATTTTAGGGGACCCTGAGTGTACATTCTGACAGTACCCCTGAACCAATGGCGGATGTGTAAACCAGGATTTCTCAACCTCAGCACTATTGACACTTGGGGACAGATAATTATTTATTGGGAAAGGAGGAGACTATCCAGTGTGTTGTAGGATTTGTAGAATTTTCAGCAGCGTCCTTGACTTCTCCCGCTGGGGTATCACACTTCCCCTAGTGTGACAACCAAAAACGTTTCCACATTATCATCAAATGTTCCCTGGAGGGTGAATCCTGCCAGGTTGAGAACCATGGCTGTAGACATATGAATACTGCAGCCCCGTTGTCCCTAACTGGACCATTCTGAGTTATGACCAACGTTGGCTTCACAGGGCTCCTGAGGGATTCCTTCTGTAGAACTTGGCTTGCTACTCTCGCTTAACCTCCTTCCTTTCTGCTCAGTTCCCAGTCCCCTGAATAGTGCTCCCTGGGACCATTTCCCAGTAGTCACACAAATCCTCATCTCAGTATCTGCTCCTGAGGATGCCAACCTCAATGGTAAGGCAGACTCTGTAACAACTGAGATGCTAGCTAAATGGTCACAGAGTTAGATGACACTATTGTGAATACCTTTGCTGACCCTTTTACTGTTCTCCACCTTCTACCTTTACTTGAAGTAAAGGGGAAAAAAAGTGTCAGTTCCTACTTGGTGTACTTAATAAAAGGGGGATGGTGGTAAATACTTGTAATTCTGAAATTCTGACACATTTTTTCTGGGCATTGACATCCTGATGCGCTTGCTTTCCCTCTTTCTCTCTGTCTCTGTCTCTGTCTCTCTCTCTCTCTCTCTCTCTCTCTCTAATTTACAAGCATGGGAGCAAGCTCCCTTTTGTTTTCATCAGTTCATTCCTTCAAAGCAACAAGGGGAGCTTTCTCTGGCCTCTGTTGTCTCCCAGCTACCATCTTGAACTTTACTCTCCAGTCATTCACCAGCCTGATCTTCACCCCACCTTCCTTGGAGTGCTACAGGCACTCTCTGGTCTTTTCCTCTTAGCTTACCTACTTTTACTCTCAATGCCTTATCTAATATTCATTAACTCTCTATGTAACATGTCTTAAAACCTTTACTTGTTATCATTTCTATTACTTGTTCCAATAAGGATAAGAGAAAGAAAATAGAGGAAGCCTGAGAAAGTTTGAATCATCTTAGGTAGTTTGAGGTATCAAATTTATTCACACATATTTTAGGAGGAGAAAATGAATCAGAAGCTAAACCAGGCCAATGTCAATCTGAGACTGTCCTAAAGGAGGAAGCAGCAGTGTGAGCATACCTTTCCTCCAGCTGCAGCTTTTCCCTAAATCCCTGTTTACTACTCAAGACTTTAGAGTGATATCTTGAACACCACTAATCTGGTGCCTTTTATTTTACAAGTGGCCTTGGGACACATCTCAAAATGAAGACAAAAATGATCCCTTTCTGATGACCCTGCTAAGCCAATGAATAAAATCAATAAAAATGCAATTAATTTGGATTCATTTGGACTGAAGAATCAAAAGACAAAATAAGGAAGCATATTTGCCAGGGTATGTGATGTAGCTTTTGGCCAGAAATCCTGCTTCCGAAAGCATCCACCTCAGATCTAGCGGCAGTAATAAACTCCCTGTGTCTTATACATCCATAAATCCTTGTACCAACCAAGATTTTAATGGTCTCTTCTCTTCAACCCACACATAAAGCACTCCAGACACTAATTTAGAATATTAATTAATCTCAGAAAATTTTATTGAGACTCAGCAGATATTATTTCACAACCTGTATAACTTAAAAAAAGAAACAAAAACCCGGACTATCCACTTCAAAGAGATTCCTCTTATTGTGACCTTTTCCAAAGAAAATGTAATAAATTGCCCACTTTCCAAAATAATGATGCATTAGGAGGAGCTAACTTAGACTAGAAAAAACATCACAACTACATATGGCCAAATATAAATGGGAATTTGTAAAGTATTTTTTGAAGATAGATAAAATATATGAACATTGATTTTTAAAGGCAAGTGTATATTATATTGTAAAACTATCAATGGTGTTTTAAAAGGACTACAACGCAACTTAATATTCTACAGTGGAAGTACTAGCGACTAGATGTTGATATTAAAGGGGATTGCATGACTGTAAGAAGAGAGCATTGAGGGAGCTGATGGATGCAGTGACAGGCGGAGCTGATGAAACAGAAGGAAAGATATGGAGCCCAAGAAAGAAGAAACTAAGAAGGGAGAGGGCAATACAAGCATGGAGATGCTTCATCGGAGGTACATGGGAGAGGAATAAAGCCCACAAGAATATCCTAAGTCCAATAAAATAGGCAAGAGAAGAACATACCCCCTCTGCTTTCACAGAGAAAGCAGAAGCCATGTCAAAGGCATGAGAAAGGAACAAAGGTCGAAAGGTGAGTGTGGAGAAGGACCTAAGTGACCAAAGAAGGGCTGTACTTGGAAGCATGATTTAGCTTTTGAGCCATCCAGGAAACCTTATGAAATTTGCTCTCTCAATTCCCAAAGGGATTGGATCTCTCTAAGCATGTTGAACCCAGTGATCACAGAGATAGACATAGTACCCCCAAGAGAAGCCAGAGAATGAGGAAGATCCTGGGACATAACTCCTGTTGTGGATGGAATGTTTGTGTCCCCCTATTGTTCATATATTAAAACCCCACCCCCTAATATGATGATACTAGAAGTAGGGTCTTTGGGAAGTAGTTAGGATTAAATGAGATCATGAGGAAAGAGCCTTCATGAAGGGGATTAGTGTCCTCATAAGAGTCCTGAGAGAGCTTGCTCCTTCTCTCCACCATGTGAGGACACGGTGAAAAGACTGCTGTCTACGAGCCAGGAAGCAGGCCCTCACCACACACTGAATCTTCCAGAGCCTTGATCTTGGACTTCCCAACCTCCTGAACTATGAAGAAGTCCATGTTCGTTGCTTAAGTCACCAGTTTATGGTATTTTGGTCTAGCAACCCGAGAGACTAAGACTGTACTGTACTGTACTGTACTGTAAAAAAGGCTATTAGAAACATAACCTGTGTTTTATTGTTAGGGTGGAAGTCTAATGGGACCCTAGATATGAGAGACCACGATAACCCCAGCAAGAATTCGTTGTGATGCACAAATACTGAACAGACTTCATTGACTTAGGAAATAAGCATTTACTGAGCTCATCTCTGTTCCAGTCCCTGAGTTGGATCTGGGCCACAGAGGTGGGGGAACAGGGCCCCAGTCCTAGAAACTGAGCTCATAATTCCCAACATTGTAGATGGCAGTGAGCATTCCTGGATAGAGCAGCTTGTTTCATGGAAAGTGGCCTAGATGAAGAGATTACTTTGTATTTATTATTAGAAATTGAATGGATCAAGCTTAAGATAAATCTCAAAAATACTTAGGTCCTCAGATTTGTAGTAACCTAAATGGAGTATAAATTCATATTTTGTGAATAACAGTTCTCAAGATTTCATGTTTTTATATAAGTTCTAATATTAAATATGCATAATTAGAAAAGTACTGTGCATTTTTATTCCAAACTATATCTGAATCCAGTTTATTTCTGGTGGCAGAATCAAGCACTGTTCCCTTATGAAAGGTAACTACACCACATGAGTTCCTCAATACACCAGAAGGAAAACTCAGATAAACTAAACAAAAAATTCAGAAAACTGCAGTGAACGGATTTCACAGTTTAATGTATAGAATGGATCCAGAACCATTATCACATGATCCTGAATTATTATGTGAGGAAAATAATTAATCATTTTAGCCCCTTATGTATCACCATCCTTTTTTACAGTACAGTTATCTCCCCAAAAGTGACTATAAAACCATACTGTGTCACTCCATATTTATTCTTCCTCATTTACTTCCATATCACATTCCTTCAGTTTACAAATAGAAAAATTATTTTCTGAAAGTCTTTGCACTGCCAGCTCCAGCTGAAAACCGGAAAACACACACACACACACACACACACACACACACAAAATATACTTCCTGTCTTTCATATTATCTGCAGCTAGAGGACTGAAAACATCAGTTTGCATTTTTGCTACAGATGCTTAAAGAAAGCTTTTTCTTCCACAGATTTCCTGGCTCAAACTCGCTGATAAAACCAAAACTGTATTTTATCAGGAGGCTCAAGATGCAGGGAGAAGTGCCCTGTTTTCTTCTGTCATTCATTCAACATGTATTTATTAGGTACAGTATAAAGAGCTGTGCTGGGTACATTAAAATACAGCAATGAATGACACACAAGCCTTAATGTTCCAATGAGAGGAAAAGGCAAGAAAACAGATTATGAATGAAAGGGACAGGAAAGGATCTACTGCCATAGGAACACAAGGGAGCAACGTCTGCTTTGGTATCGGGGCGGTCTTCACATAGGAAATGATGTCTAGGTTGCTGTTTGAAGGACAAGAAAGAATTATTCAGACACCTAGTGAAAGTATGTGAAGAGCACGGGTGGAGAGAGAATGAAATAGGAAATGAATGAAAGGTATAGGAACAAGGGCCACAACTCAAAAGTTCTTGGAATACAGGTTAACGACTTCTGACCTTGATTGAAGGCAATGAGGGGATGTGTTTGATAGATGAAAAAAAAAAAAAAAAAAAACACATACTCTATTCTACTATGTTTGTGTGGTTGCCAATAACAGTGACTTTAAAGCAAATTACCTTTTCCTAAGCTGCACATGGCCAATGTATCTGGGATCCATTCTCTTTTTCTTGTTTTTCTTTCTCCTATTCTTCCTGAAGAGGGCATGAAGCATGACGCCACAATGATAGATGAATGAGCAAACAAGGAGTTCTTAAGAAACGCTTTCTGGTAGTGTTAATTAGGAACATAAACTATTATAATGCTTCTTTCATGATACCAATATAAAATTTCACGTCAAAAATCATTACATCTGTGTACATATATAATATTGAAGGAAAGATGGACACGTGGGAATATGTGAGAAGAGTGAATAATAATTCAAGAAGCAAAATCCCAGAATGTACTGAGAATTTTCAAGTATGTCATAGAAGACAAAGAGGCTGTTTTAGTTTTGGAAGGCATAGATATGATTTTTAGCATCAATGTAATAATATTGACTGATGACAAACAGAAAGCAGAGTTACTCAATTTTTATTTTGCTTTTATCTTCTATGTCAAAGAGAATAATTGATTGGGAAAAGTAGAGCAAATATTGGAATGAGAGAATTGAAGGCCATGACAAATGGCGAGAACAACAGACAGCCTTGTTCTAAATGTGTTCAAGTTTCTGTCAGCCATTATTAGAGGCCTCTGAGAAACTGTGTGGAAAATAGGCACAGTGCTGGATGGTGAGGAAAGTATGATATCTCAACTTTCAAAAAGGGAAGGGCAGCAGGTGCCCCAAACCACACATCAGGAGTTAACAACTCTGCCTGTGTGTCTCTGGCCCCACCCCGCTCTATGGAATCATGAGCTCCAAGGCTGAAATGCAAGCATCTAGATTTCTTAAAACTTTTCACGGGTAATTCTGATGCAAAGCCAGAGCTGAAACTCTGCTGTAAATCTATAAGCTTGAAGTCAACTTCAGCCAAATTTTAGAACTTATTATTGTTTGTTGGAGACATCAGTTTGTGAGCACATAAAGAGGAAACATGATTGTTAAGAGTCAACATGAGTTTATGAATAGCAACCCATTCCAGACAAATTTCATTTTAATTTTAATTGCAAGGAGTTTGTATATTAGCATCTTCTAAACCTCTTACACAGAACACTAGTTCTATCAGACATTAATAGCTATTGTGAGAACAAAGTATACCATGTTAAATAACTTTGGGAGTTTCTGACTTTAACAAAATTAAACTGATTTATTTGTTAGGTATTCTTGGATTCTTTAATAAGATAATACGTATTGGCCTCTTGGATGGATTTAATATGGAGTTTTTCCCAGATGCTTTTTTTTTTTTTTTTTTTTTTTTGAGACAGAGTCTAGCTCTTTACCCAGGCTGGAGTGCAGTGGCATGATCTTGACTCACTGCAAACTCTGCCTCCCAGATTCAAGCAATTCTCATGCCTCAGCCACCCAGATAGCTGGTATTACAGGCATGTGCCACCATGCCTGGCTAATTTTTGTATTTTTAGTGGAGACGGGGTTTCACCATGTCGGCCAGGCTGGTCTCAAACTCCTGACCTCAAGTTATCTGCCCCGCTCAGCCTCCCAAATTGCTGGGATTACACAGCACCTGGCCTACCCAGCCTCTTTCCTAGGACCAGTGTCTTTTGGAACATCTACTACAAAAAAGATTATTTTGGTTAAACCAATGCATTTGACAAAGCATTTCATGCAATTTTTGCAAGAAATATAGATAAATATTGGCTATTAGTTGTATATATAGTTCATATTTTGTAGAATGACAGTACTATTTATGTAGGGTTGTATATATCATGCATATCAAGTTTTCAAAGTTTCAGAGTTGGAATATAGAGAGAAAAAGTAGGATGTTGAATGACAGGGTTATGATTTGAAATCACTGCATCTAAACAGAATAATGAGCAACATATAATTAGATGAAATCCAATAGTGAAAAACTATTGTACAAATCTCAGCCCATGAGAAAAAGAATCAGTTGTATTGACTATAAACTCAATATAAGTTAACAAAAAATGTAAACAAAGCATTAGTATACATTAAGAAAAACTGTTCATTAAAATAAGTTTATATTTTAAACTTATTTTAATGCTGATTATTACCAAAATCAGACCAGAAGTAATGTGTTTAACATTGCCACCCTTGAAAGTAGACATCATTTACCAAGAATTCACCTAGAGAGGAGCACACCAGAATGACTGGAATCTCAAATGCAGTAAACATGAAGAAGAGTTGCAAGAATGAAGATAAAAAAGAAATGAGTGGGTATTGCGAGTTCATGATAACTATGTTTAAATAAAAAGAGAAATTGATCCATTTGCCATTGGACATTTTTAATACTGATGAGTAGTTAATAAGTAGTATTTGCACTCAGCACAAGAAGAAATGGATAACAGTTAACCTGTCCAAAAATTTAGTAAGTTTCTTCTCCACTAAAAGTGTTTAAGCAGGGGCTGGTATACCACTTATCAAAAATGTTAGAAAATGTTGCACTATATTTTCTCAGTTTTCTCATCTGCAACAAGAAGAATTTGAACTATAAAATTATTTCCTTTCAGTAATATAATTTTGGTCCTATCAATGTTAATGAGGAATTTCTTTATCTGTGATCTGAACATCACAGTTTGCTATTTCCTTCATTCACAAGCCCTTATAAAATGCTTACTATACACCAGGTACTGTGATAATCACTGGGCATCATGAAAGAATAAGACATGCCTCCTGATCATGTAATTATAATCGAATCATTTTAAAAGAGTGATGAGAACTCAAAAGAAAGAGGGGTTTTTAATCGATCATTTCATTGAAGACTCGATTATCGTAAATAGGTTAGAACGGCTTTTTAAAGAAGGCATTTGCACCAGACCTTTTATTAATCAATGTATGTTACTTGCTTTCTAAAACTTGACATAAAGTTGTTTTCTTACATCAATTAAGACTTAATACTTCATAAGCCTTGACACTTTAATTTCTACTATTTTTTGGCTAATATCTTTCATCTCTCTCTCCCTTTCTCTTCATGTTTACCTATTTGCCTTTGACAAACCTATTAAATTTGCCTTTTTTCCACTCCCCTTTCCTATCACTAGCTTCACTAGATATTTGCCTGGATTCTTTTAACAGGCTCCTCACCACTTTTTCCCATTCCCAAGACAATACTTCCTTCCACTCCCCAGCTCCCACCCCCATGTCTCATCATAAACGGCCATCATGAATATCATGCCAGACTCATCCTTTTAAAGTTCTTCTATTCCCCTTTCAAGTCAATTGTGATTAATCTCTCTTTTCTAACAGATCAAATAAATCCCCCTTCTTGGGTTTCAGGTTTGATTATATTAGGTTACTCTTTATTTTTCACTCTCCCTCAATACCTATCTTCCAAGTCAGCTCTTTGCTGTCTCTTTCATGAACAATATTCACTCCAATTCACAAAATTTTGTTCCTATTCTCCTTACCTGGAATAGTTTATTCTCCATCCTTCCCCAGTTCTTCCTCACAAGATTCTAGCCGCATTTTAAAATATAGCTTAAATACTACCTCCTTCTCTAGACTCTCATGATGTGAAGCTCAATAATACATAGTTCACTAGTGAGATCTCACTTGATAGTTTCATATATATTAGTTATATCTTCCCTGAGTTATAAACTTCTTGAGAACAAGAGTACTTTCTGTATCCCCAGGAGAGTCTTATGCCCATAACAAGCATGAATAAATACTTCTTGGCTAATCGTTTTTATTTTGAGAACAACCACCACCAAATGAAAAAAAAAATCTATCACATCTCATGCTTGACTAAAGAATGGACTAGTGGAGTAATTGTACAGGGTAACATCCTATAAGATGTATTGAATTATCACTGGGGTATCAGAGACATTTGTGGAGATATGACAAAGAGGAAATAATGAACTTAGTACAACTCTTCTCGGGAAGAATATTTTATGTCCTTGGAAGAAATGCTGATTAAACCCTCCACAGGGCATTCTTGTCCTTGGGACATGAGACGGGCCTACACTTCCTTCCAAGGTCTCAAAGTCAAGTGACCAGCCAGGCTACAGCAGTTAGAGAAGCCACCAGCAGTCCTCTCTGTCTTTCCACATATGCTCAGGGCTCAGCTTCTCTCTAAAGAAATGTTAAAAATTATTTTACAACTATCAGTTCCCAGGCACATGAACGTTTTAGCCTTCTCTGGGCATTCAAATGTCACCATCTTTTATTAATCAACTCCACAGAGAACATGAAGTGAGGTTACCTCTTGCCTACCCTCAAACCCATCCCCATGTACAACTTATACAATGTGCTTTTGCATACAATTCATTGAAAAGAGTCACCAAATATTTCTAGAAACTATGGTAGAGAGAAGAGAGGAGTTGTTGGCAGAGGATCCAGGCTGATGATGTGAACTCAAATCTAGTCTACTTGCACTGCCCTGGAGCATCTTAATTTTCTCGTCTGCCAAATGGGGTGTTTGTTAGCTCCAGAATGTGTATGGAAGGCCTTTGCAAACCTAAAGCACTTATTAATCTGTTTACAGGCAAAGTCAACAAGCATGGGCACTCTGTGTGTGGCCCTTTAGCTCTCGCTAAAAATTCCTTGTCAAAGGGACTGCTTTTGCTCTCTAGAAACTGAGTTATGATTGGATAATTTCTCTCCAATAAAGTACATTTTAGGTGTTAATCACATTAGGTTGTTATAACCATTGTCTATTTTCAACTGTAATACCTCTAACTAAGAAATAATGGTGGTAGATTGACCAGTAGATAACCCTTCTTCATTATGAGTAACATCAGAGAGTATATCTTTCACACATTTTTGCTTTATTCAACAATTTTTTGGTATGAGTGACCTTATTCTTTTAATGTTAGGCAGAATTAATTAAAGACACCGTTATTTAATGCTGCAACACGTTTTGCTTAAAAAAATGTATCACTCACCAGTTCATGTTTCATGAATACAATTATCTCTTTTTTGCAGTTGTCATTGTTCCATATTCTTTCTTTATGAGCCACTATTTTTTAAATATAAATTTTAACCTACTGTATAAATGTGAACAGCTGTTGGGCTTGTAGTCCAGAAAGGACTATTCACGTCTTCCAGCCAAATTGCAAGTGTCGTGACTGGAAAAGCTATTACTTTTGAGCTCATTATAGTGAAAAGAAAGAAGGTTTTACTCTTAGCAGATGTAAGTTTTGTAGATAAGCCAGGGTTTCATGGCTGCTTGAAATTGTGCAACAACAAACAATTTCAGTTCTATGACCCTCAGAATATTCCATCAACACATGCTGTTGTGGGCTTTTCTACTTCCATTTAGAGGTTTTTTAGTAGAAAAGTTAAGATTATAAATTTTGAAGTCAGGGCAGAAGTGAATTCAAATCCTGCCTTCACTTAATTACCTGCTGCGTGACTTTGGACATGTCTGTTAAAGGTCCCACGTTTCGGTTTTCCCACCTGTAAAATGGGAATAATAATTAGCCCATAGACCCTGTTTTGATAAAAAGATTACCAGAATGCCTGGCACATAGTAACTACTCAATAAATGTCCAATGATAGTGTTACTATTTTTAGCTTTTTGTAGGTACCTTCCCTAACTTCCAGTTTTCTTTCTGTAAATGATATGTTTCCATATGGCTCTATATGGGCTATGTTTAAAGCCCATGACAAACATTCCTTTTGGCACCATGTCCATCCTTGGACATCTCTTCTGGAAATCTAGTGTTGGGCCACAGTCAGCTGGAGCAAAGGCCATGGTATTTGGGGGGTTTAAAAAAGGACAATACTCAAAAGAAATTAGGAAAAGCTCTGCTAGGTATTCAGTCAAAAAGACAGCAGACCCAACCTATGTAGACCTTTCTCCTTATCTCTCAAAGAGTGATTTTATAATCTCTTAACAGTCTTCATTCATTTGTCCATATTGTAGGATGTGTCCAGTTTAGACATTTTGATATTTATCTTGTCCAGTAATGTGAAGTGAAGATGAACACAGGCAAAGATTTAAACAACAAAAATAAGAATGCTTGGGTCTACCTGAATATTTTTCCAGAATGTCTGAAACAAATCAAGATATAATATGAGCACCACAGAAATCCTAAAATCACTCTCCAAATGGATGCTGAGGTTGGGTTTGCAGGCTTCCCTCACATGTGTTTCCTACTAACATTGCTAGTTACAAGGTGTGGGTTGTTAGGATAATGGAGGCAAAGGCTGAAAGTGCGATATGGAGAAAAGCATGGTCTATGTAAACCCTATCAGAATTTCCTCCTCAGAGCTGGGTTTGAGATGTGAATTGCCTGCTTCATGGTACCAATGGCATCAAGAGGCCTATAAAGTGTCCTAATATATCAGTCAGCCTTGTCTCAGTCATTTCTAGATTATTTTCTTACCCTAAGGAGAGCACAGTCAACAAAATGGACCTCAGAAACAGTAACAATTTCCACTGACAACTGGAGAGAGGGCTGAGGGAGGAAAATGGAACACGGGTGTTTATCGTTCACCCTGTGAACAGAGCCACAGACTGTATTTTTTAAGAAGACACATCAAAAGAAGCTCCATTGGCTGGACTTTGACTCATTCCTTGATTTGGTTTGTTCCTATACCACACTTTGGCACTCAACTTCTTTCCTGGCTCTCCTTCTTCTTGGACTTCTCTACATCTCCTTTTGTGATTCTGCTTCTCAGCATCGTCAGCGTCCTCCAAAGCCCAACATCTTCTTGTCACTGACTTTCAAAGATCTCATCTACCCTCACTACTTCAGACCTCACTCTCTCTAAAGCTTCTTTATATGTCCACATCTGCCTAGTGAGCAAGTCCACTTGGATATATTCCCTAAGCATGTAACTTTGGGTAGTAAAATTAAACATATTAAACATATCCATGTCTTTTCAAACCTGACTCCTCCCACTTCTCTATTCCTGTTCTTCTAAAAATCCTTTCCAAAATCTGGGCATCTCTTGTTTCTTATCCTTTCTTCCTCAATCTCTCAATATTCCTGGAAGCACCATGAATTACCAGTTATTATTTTGTAATAATTATTTAACTTCTCTCTCCCTTATTTTTATCACCATTATTCTTGTCCAGACCTATGTCCATTCATGGTATGTGAAGCAGTTAGTTGTTTTTCACATACTTTCTGTGGCTCTGTTTTATTTGCCTCCAATCCCTCACAAACTATCCAATCTTTCCAGCTATCGATGTGTAATTTCACTGCTAAAAGTGCCATACAAATAAATCTTTGAAATATTCCATACACCTGACTCCATTCTTTAAGATTCAGTAGAGACTAGGTAGCCTTGGACTATGGCTTTCAACATTTTTTTACCAGCAGAATTTCATTTTGCTCTTTCATGGATGGCTCCTGCCCAAAGCACTGAAATAGAAAGGTCTAAGTGTATCAAAAAGAAAAATGCATGAAAACTTTAAATTGGAGGAGTCAAGTGACAGCTGTAGTCTTATCAAATTCAGCATCCGAATTTATTTGTTGCACTTCACTGAAAACAAAAATGCTGATTCACACTGATCAGAAGCTGCAAAAGGCATACATTTTATATTAGCTCTCTGATGTAGTTTGTATATTTCTCCCTTCCAAGTCTCATGTTGAAATGTGACCCCAATGTTGGAGGTGGGGACAAATGGGAGGTGTTTGGGTCATGGGGGCAGATCCCTTATGAATGCATGGTGCCCTCCTTGCAGTAATGAAGGAGTTCTCACTCCATTAGCTGCCACAAGATCTGATTGTTAAAAAGAGCGTGGCACCTCCCCTCTCTCTCTCTTTCTCCTTGTCTCACCATGTGACATGCCTACTCCCCTTTGGCCCTCTGCCATGAGTAAAAGCTTCTTAAGGCCCCATCAGAAGCCAAGCAGATACTGGTACCATGCTAGTATGGCCTGCAGAGCCCTGAGTCAAATAAACCTCTTTTCCTTATAGATTACCCAGCCTCAGCTATTCCTTTATAACAATGCAAAGTAGACTACTACACTATCTTAGCAAGTTCATATCACTTTCAGAATACAGACAAAATAACAGCAGAAGTTATATCCTAGGCCTGAACTAAATTAGTAAATTGGTGTCACAAGAGAGAATATAGAAGTGATATTCATTGTGTTATAATGTGGCAAATACCAAATTTGGGTGTGTACTTTATGTTACAGGTTTTTGTAATGATTCAAATAGATTTTAAAATAAAATTCCATTCAGAATGTCTGAAGTGCTTGTACCCAAGAGTTTTATTAAACAGTGTTTGAAAACCATTCCTTTAGAGAACACTATTTTCTAACCTATTGTTCTTTTTTATCTCTAGCTAAGCAGGACCTTTCCCAACCATCTCCAATGTGCCTTTTCAATCTTATCTCCACGAGTCCTCTGTCCACGCCCACATGCCTAAACAAAGGGCCATGCCCTGCTTCTCCTCCCTCCATGCCTCAGAAAACATCAATTTCCACTAACTCCAAAACGTCTTCCCTAACCACTCCAGTCCGCGGTAATCTCTACCTCATCTAAATTCCTGCAGCATTAGTCAATCACAACCCTCAGACAAATAACTCTATGTGCCTATCACTGGGCTACACAAATGTTAGGTAGCCAAGAAAGGAGGAAGGGAGGAAAAGAGTAAGGGAAACTTCTCTGTGAATCATTGAGAAGAAGAGGGTAGAGGATGAAGTCACAGTAAATGTGTTGACATGAGGGATGTTTTAGTGTAAGAATAATTGGGATTGGAAGAAGAGGGATGAACATGTGGCTGAGCTGCTAGGTTAGATTCCCCCATTCTAGCCCCCCATTTGGGACCTAACGACTCTATAAATGTGTCATTTATTATTAAAATTCTGATACACTAAAAAGTTACTGATCTATTAAAAAGAGAAAGAATGATTGTTTCATATTAATCCATAAATTGCTTTACTCCACCAAAGGATACTGAAATATTTTACTGAAAACACTACTGATTTATCTTAGTTTTTGTATAATAATTTTACATTTAATTTAAATGTAGATGTTAAGCTTTTTTATTGTCATATAGTATTACTTTGTCTGGACACAGAGCAGTAAGGATACTGCTTAGAAATGCCTTCTTTTTTTTTTTTTTTTGAGACGGAGTCTCACCCTGTCACCCAGGCTGGAGTGCAATGGCGCAATCTCGGCTCACTGCAACCTCCGCCTCCCAGGTTCAAGTGATTCAAGTGATTCTCCTGCCTCAGCTGAGTAGCTGGGATTATAGGCATGCACACCATCATGCCCGGCTAATTTTTGTATTTTTAGTAGAGACAGGGTTTCACCATGTTGTTCAGGCTGCTCTCAACTCCTGACCTCGTGATCCGCCTGCCTCGGCCTTCCAAAGTGCTGGGATTACAGGCTAATAATGCCTTCTATGTGCTTTTCATATAATAATTCAAACAAATTGACATAGCAATCCTATAAGACAGATATTCTTAGGCCCATTATACAGACTTAATTGAGGCTTAAGGACATCTAGTCACTTGTTCTATAATATAATATAATATATTAATATAAATAGATCATATAATAAATTATGGCAAAGTCAGCATTCAAAACCATGGGAACCTTGCAACTTCTGCATTGGAATCAGCTTGAGTATTTACTAAACTGCAGATTACTGAGCCCCACTATGGATTTACAAAAGAACCTCTGGGGAGTGAGTGTAGGAGTCTGTGTTTCTTAGCACTCCAGATCCTGTGGAGACACTTTAATGTTTAATAACCCCTCATTTAACTGACAATGAGTTCTAAAACATTGCCATGTTTAGAGGATGGTGGAAGTGGATATAACCATTACTGGTTCCTTAACTTGAGGAAGTCAAGGAATTTTGAGGCAAGGTGTTTAGGCAACTACAACGCAGAGGCTGAGTAGTAAAGTATGCTGAGTTGCTTGAGTTTTGTAATTAGATTGTAGGTACAACTATCCAACTCTAAGTTTCCAGTAGAATGTTGCTGCTTTCTCAACTGTAAAATAAGGAAATTGCCTTGGATAATCTCTAAGTTTCCTCCCACACATTCCTTGATCTCATGATTCCTAGTTTCTTATCCTGATTTCCAACTTCTACTTTGCTAAATATCCAGGAGAATGGAAGGAAAAGGACTACATATTGATGATCTTTTCTTACGTTATTCAACTTATTTAACAGCCTCCCTTAAATGCTTCACTAGGAACAAAACAGCCTCTCTTGCCTCCTTCAGTATTTACCAAATAGAGAAGAAAAGGAAAATGAGAAAAAAAGAAGATTAAAGAAGAAAAAATGACTAGCAAACAGAGGTTTTACCATCTGCTATATTTCATTTTGGTGCATTTATATTTCTGCTGCTAAGCTCAGAAGTCTTTGGGGAATGTGTATATTTTGGACAAATTTTATAATAAAGACTGTAAATAAATCCTAAATGCTGCTAGACCTGGAAGTAGATCATTAAACTTTTATAGAATCGACATAAGCTTGGGATCTGACAAATCTCATTTTAAATGCTGAATATAGCAGCTTCCCAGCAAAGCACAAAGCTGATAGTATACATTTAATCTCTATTAAGGTCTTGCAAACAATACATTTTTAAATAATATTTAAATTCATTGTCACCTTTTTTTGCAAACAAATTATTACCAGAATTTAAGGTATAGGATTTCAAATTTTGACATGATGCATAAATACAAAGAATATACAAATAACAGGATTCTCTGAATACAGCCAACGTAATAACAAAACTGAATTCCCAAGAGACACCTAGTGTTTTATTTGTGCAAACACCAGCAATCTAACTGGATGGCCAGATTGACACCTACCACACCCCTTCTCTTTCTCCCTTGGGCAAGGAATGTTCATTCTTTTCCTAAAAGATCATCTCTTCCAATAAGTGTGCTCTTCTTTCTTTGTGTCCTGCCCTCAGTGACACCTCATCCTGTGAAAAATGACTTACAGGTTTTTCATCTTTTGAAACCATTATCACTGACCAGCAGTCCCTGTAGACAGAAGATGGATTGGATTATGAATCCCAACCCTGCTGCAAAACCTATTACTAAAGGAGCCCACCTCACACTCCGCTTCCTTTTCCCACCCCAACTGCTAAGCTCTTGGGCTGGTTAGACAAAAGCTTTGGAACTTCCGTAGCATACCACAGTCTACTTAGCGTGCAAGACTAAGCCACACTTCCAAGTTCTGCCCCAACCATTCTGCTTGGGAAATTGCCAGAGATGCTTCTTGCTCTAACCAGGCCTCTTTGCTATGGAGCTGGGTGTACCAAAATCAAGCATCTGTTGGGTTGATTTGGGTGGTCTTGTCCAGAAACACAAAGGTCTGGAGTCAGAAGTGAAGCAGTTAAAGCAGCCGAGGCATGTTTACTAAGCCATTTGAAGTTGATAGCCCACACGGCCTGGCTTTTTTCTCTATCTTCGTAAACCGCAGTGAATTGATGGAATGACCCGGACTTGATCTTCAGGGCAATATGTCTGATGGCACCGCTGGATTGATAAATTGATTCAAAACTATTACCATGGTGAAAAAGCAATAAGGTCATAAAAATTGCATCAGCTGGCTAAGTAAATCCTGGCATTTCATGACAAGTAATGCAGAAGAATCGCAAGAGGATCTGGGCATGAGGCTGAATGAGTGAGGGAGAAATGACTTTGAAGAGCTCATCATCTCCGATCTATTCTTCCTGCCAGCGATTCATGCCTTCGCATAGTGCCACTTCATTATGGGGAAATAACTGTACACTTCTAGCATATTCCTGGCCTCCCTGGCGGCCCCTGGAGGACCCTTAGCTGGTTAATACCTCATCACGGGCTTCATTGAACACTTTAATCTGCACTTGTGTGATCAATAGAATCCTGGTGTAAATTAAAAGGACAATTTCATGTAATCAAGCCTGTTAATGCTCATTTTGAAAACCATTATTTGTGGAAGGCATTTAGAAGAAAATTACAAAGTGACAGGCTGATGCACTCTGAGATGATTTGAAAGCAGGCCTTTTTTGTGTGACTGTATACCTGCTTTGGGAGCAGGATAGGAGTGAGCATTAGTGAATGCATGGGGGGAAGGGAGGGGAAATGGAGCCAGGAAAGAAGAGAGGAGCAGCCCAGCAGGAATATGTGTATGCCCTGCCTGCTTGCTTGCCTTCATGCAGGGAAGAAGAAAATGAAATTTTCCAATGTTCTATTTCTGTGGCAAATTCAATTACTGTGGGGACTTGTTCAAAGCGGTGTAACTTCCAAGAGGCAGAAATTGAAAACCTTGCAGCTAATGAAATGGCAAATGACTAGGAAGTTCAGACGGGGGCCGTCAGTCAGATCAAACACCTGAAGAAAAATAGCAGCTATCCCCAATGCCTTCTTCAAGCCACTCTCTCATCTTCAGGAGAGAAGAGACCTCCTTCCCCCAACATTTTATCAAGCTGGAATAATATGTTAACAGTCACAAGCTTCCAAAGGCCCCTGTACTACAACACAGTGATGGTGCATGAAGCATGAAATGCAAAATAAAACCCACATGTTGTTTCTCTCCAATTCTGGGATGCATTTTGCATATGACTATGTAATATTTAATTAGATGATTTGCCCTCAAATGTATTTTTTAAGTCTTTGGTAGCTTTTAAAGACTTTCAAAGTCTTTTAATAGCTATATGCACTCACAGACATAATATATGGCAGTATATGACTTGGAAAGATTTTTAAGAATGCTAAAATGGAGCCTCCACTCCTAAAGATTCTTTCCTATTGGTCTCAAGTGGAATCTAGACTTTATACTTTTGAGAAACTCTCCAGGTGATTCTAATTCCCAGGTACTTTATGAGAAGTACTGGACTGTCCTGTGAGCATAAATGCACTAAGTTTTGCCATGGGTACCAGTAACCATACATTCAATAGTTTTTTTTTACATTATTGAAACTTGCATGCCAGTGATATTGACCCAGGTAGCATTACATCCCAGCAATACCAGAGATATGAAATTACAAGACCCAAGAAAAAGTGGCTTGTAGGCATGACAAACTGAAATCTAATTGAAATCACTTACCCAGAGCCGGCCATTGCTGGGGCATCACTCATCCAGGCTCAAGAGTATGAAAATTCAATGTCTGTTCTATTCCTTCCTCCATGCTCATCAGAACATTCCAAAAAGGAAAACCATTTCCATTTGTCATGTGACAAGCATTTCCAGTCAACTCTTATTAAGCTGATATTGGCTTATTCAAAATAAGATGCACTTCAGACGACCATTCTCTGGGCAACTAAATTTCCTATAGCTCTTTATTAAAATTGTCAGATAATCTGAGCATAGTTTATTCAAAATATGCTTGCTTTTATTTGATTTTATCAATACTTGCATGTCAAATAAGCATTTTAATGCATTGAGCTATAAATAATGTTTCCCCTTCTCTCTCCAAAAATGACAAAATGCCATCCTCCGTTCCCTTGTTCTGATACACTGGGGCTGACTTGGTTCTTTCTGATTCCTTTTCAGGATGCTCCTCCACCCCTATCTTCACCCAGTCACTTTAAATCATGCTTAATTTGATCTCTTAGAGCTGGGTCAGGCTTAACATTTTCTTGCAAGAGCTAACTACATCCATGTGAATTTGATTTCTCTATGATTTATATTCAACCATTATTTGGGGGCCTTAATATTATTTCAGATATATCCAGTATTTTTAATGACTTCTAAAAACATGAATCATTGAATGTGAGGTTTTTCTTCTTTGAACTTTTTATAAGTTAGATTCTGAAACTCTGACTTCATGAAATGTTCAATAAGACCTCAATATTCAGAGGAAGAGTATCTTCAAGTGCTTTGTTTATCTCCTAAACCTCAGGTGACACTCACTATGGCAGAGTGACTGGGTCTACTCCCTTTTAGATCTAATGACTTACGTAGGTAAGATGGCAGTAACTAAGCAGGAAAGTTGAATTTCTATCCTGAGGTCCACCTCACTTTCAAAATATCAGAATTTGCAAAAAGCTTCAAAGTGGATAATAAAGAGAATGAAGAAAACTAAATCCATCAATGAAATACGTAAAGCGGCTGCTACATAAACCCCTTATTAAAGTGTCTGTCCAGGCTCAAGAGGCTCAACTAAGGTTTAAGATGTTTGGCGTTCAGGGGAAAAGAAAGTTGGGTCTTTTAGAAACCAGTAGTCGTGAATAAAGTTAAAACTTCACTTCTACGGCCGGGCACGGTGGCTCACGCCTATAATCCCAGCACTTTGGGAGGCCGAGGCGGGAGGATCACAAGGTCAGGAGATCGAGAACATCTTGGCCAACATGGTGAAACCCCGTCTCTACTAAAAATACAAAAATTAGCTGGGCATGGTGGCAGGTGCCTTTACTCCCAGCTACTTGGGAGGATGAGGCAGGAGAATCGCTTGAACCCAGGAGGTGGAGGTTGCAGTGAGCCGAGATCGCGCCACTCATTGCATTCCAGCCTGGCGACAGAGAGAGACTCCATCTCAAAAACAAACAAACAAACAAAACTTCACTGCTAGAAAGTGACAGGCTGACTAACACTTCTTTCAAAAACTAACTTAGTTTTTAAACTAAAAACTAAGTTATTGATTTAAAACTAGTTTTAAAATTTAGTTTTTTGGCAGATTTAGCACACACACAGAAGAAAAACCTTAAGCTAAATAAGTGTTAGCTGGGAAAGAGGAATTGAGATGACTGAGGATCTAAAACCATGTTTCTCAACAGGTTTTTTAGAGCTGAAAAGAGAAGCTCTGAGGACCCAGGCACATGAATACCTCACAGGTTTTCTCTTTTAAAGTTAGCCACAAGGAAAAGGATGTGCTGGGAATTTTTGGTGCTGAAAACAATTGGATGGGTCTTAAGTATGTAAAACAAAAAGAAATTGTAGGAGTCCGGAACTCCTCCTCCGGATCTAAAGAGAGAGAAGAACTATAGATAATGTTGTTTCAAAGAAAATTAGTTGTGCGAGAAAGAGATATTAAATGTTTCATTCCAAAAGCCTACATTAAAGAGTAGTGTCTCTAACACCGCCACCAGACAGTCTCATATGCTGTTTCCTCTTCCTGTAACAATCTTTGGCCACTACTCCCACTGCCACTCATCTCCAGCCTTCTCCTTCACAGCTCTTCTCAAACATAAAACTTCCTCCAGGAAACTATCCTTTACAATCCCCTTCACGGATTCAGGAAGCTCACACGGCACCCCGTGCTTGCCTAGCATTACACTCATTCCACTGACTCCAATCCCAGTTGATTTGCCTCCTCATAGATGATAAATAGTGAGCGCTTGGACTGGCTCTGATTTACACCCCGTGGAGCCCAACACAGTGCCTGACACAAGGCAGGGCCTCTACAAATTTTTGTTGAATGAATGAAGTCTTCCAGAAGTCAGAATATGTACACAGGTCCAAGGTCTATACACCTACTTCCTAAGAGTTCTATGAGAGCATATTAAAGATTTAATGACAGCCAGAGGCAGTGGTGTGCACCTGTAGTCTCAGCTATTCAGAAGGTCAAGGCAGGAGGATTGCTTGAAGCGGGGAGTTTGAGGCTGTAATGCGCTAAGACTGTATGTCTGTGAGTAGTCACTGCCCTCTAGCCTGGGCAAAATAATCAGATGATCCCATCTGTAATTTTTTTTAAAAAAGAGGATTTATTGACAGAAGACATTACTCCACTTAGATGTTTATATTCAATTTACTCTGTCTCAATTATTAATTATATATTATTTGTATATATTACTTGTATACGATACTTGTATATATTACTTGTATATGATAGGTCAAAAAAGGCTATTATGTAATTAAAGGATCTGTTTTTCATTTTAGAAACATCCATAAGCCAGGCACAGTGGTTCACACCTGTAATCCTAGCACTTTGGGAGGCCAAGGCAAGTGGATCCCTTGAGCCCAGGTGTTTGAGACCAGCCTGGACAACATAAAGAAACCCATCTCTACCAAAAAAAAGAAAAAACTTAGCCAGACATGCTGGCGTGCGCCTATAGTCCCAGCCACTCAGGACGCTAAGGTGGGAGGATTGCTTGAGCCCAGGCGGTTGAGGCTGCAGTGAGCCATGATCACCCCTGCACTCCAGCCCTGCACAACAGAGTGAGACCCCATCTCAAAAAAAAAAACTATGAGAAATTGAAATATGTGCCAGTGTTTACTCAATTTTTACACTGGAAAGCCTAAAAATTAGAACTCTCCTCTCAAGCACAAGGTCTCACCATCCATGGTCACAGTTACCTAAATTACCCAGAAGAAAATAATATTTTCCAGAGAATAAGCCTGGATGGGTCAACCCAAAACCACAAACTGATTTGAACTGATAGTTTTTTCCCCATCTTCTTGTAAGAGTCTTATTTAGGCATCAGATGCTTTAATATAGAAAATAATCAAGGTCCCATTTAGGTTTTTAAAATGTTTTGCTACAGTGAGATTAAAATAATGCTTCACACATATGGTTATGTCTTAATGCCAGGAGAGTTATTCTATACATTCCTGTTTACTCACAGAAAATTTATCAACATACATACTTTAAATACTTTGACAGCATAAAAGTTAGAGAAAAGGGCTTTAGGAAATGATTTTTTTAATTTTAAAATTAAAAATTAATACACTGTGAAAAGCCCCAACTTACAAGCAAATTTTTTCCAAAGATACATTTTTATGTCAACAGTTAGAAATTCAGAATATATTTACCATAGGATGTAGGAGTTAGGCCAAATTTATTAACTAATCTTATGCCTAAGATGCTATAGAAATTTTCCTGCCATACAAAACATGTTTCTATTAGAATGTGTGTTCAGAACTTCATGACACTCTTGATTGGTTGATTCAACACTTACTCACAACCCCTTTGTGTCTTTCCACCATCTACCACAGACAGTAAAAAAACTAAATACTTGCTTTCCCTGCCTTCCTTTCAGCTAGAATATAGAATTTGTTAGGCTCTCCAGTGTAAACATTGAGTGAATGTTACATGCAACCATGTGACATGGTTCCAGTCAATAACAGGTAAGCACAAGTCTAGTGGATCTTCTGAGAACTTTACTTCCTTATAACAGGAAGATGCACAGGAGGAAAGCTTCCTCACTGCCACTTCTCCCTTCTTGTTTTGGATTCAGACACGATACCTGAAGCTATGATAACCTTCTTGTGACCAGGAGACAACAAGCAGAAGGCCAAAAGTACCCAAGAATGGCAGAGCAGAAGGATGGAAGGAGCTGGGCTTCATTATAACATTGGAGAGTAGCCAGACCAACAACTCCAGCAACCAAATACCTCTGTCTTCTTTTTAAGTGTGTTATTAAATGACTGCATCACAATAATCAGTGTCAGGTTTTCTGTTATCTGTTACATGCAGCCAAAAGCATTCCTAAGTGAGACAAATGCCAACGTGAAACTCTAGAAATACATGGCTCCTACTGTAGTTGAATTGAGAGTTGCTCATTTCCTTCTGTCTGCTGGACAGTGGCTGTCAGGATTTCTGTTTTCAGAGCCTCCTTTCCATTTGTACCTTCAAATACAGTGGAGCGACAGGGGGAAAGGCAGGCCAAACGCAGGAAATATTCACATGGGCCCCAAAGGAACTGAAATTAAAAATTTCAAGTACTGGAGATTTCTGCCAGTATAAAATACATGGGGACCCACACCACCCCAGAGACTCACACATAAGACCCACAGTAAGTTTTAAGACTACTTCATTTTTTTCTCACTTTGCAAAAAGTGATTCTCTCAACTCTATATCCTAATTGTGTTTCTCACCTTTCTTAACCTAATACAAAACTAAATCCAGCCTGTTTTCTTGCCTTCTGGCCCTGAAGCAAGTGCACAGGTATTTTGAAGTTTACTGAGAAATATATCCTGCAGATACTGCAAGGAAGCAGATGGGGGAAAATGTTTCTCATTTAGTATAAAATAGTACAACCTCTCTGGAAAGCAATTAGGCAATATGTATCAAATTTCTTACAAATGTAAATATTATATGGCTAGAAATCTTATCAAGGTTGTCACTCAGAATGCTGTGCACCCTTGTAAAATGTTCAATAAACTTTGTAAAAATGTTAGTAATGTAAAACATTCAATAACATAAAAAAACTTCTTTGCAGCAATCATATTAACAAAAAGTTGGAAACAAAGTTCTAATAATACGTGTCCAGTAGTAATCATATTCAAGGCAGCACAGGATGTTCACTCTTCTACTATGAGGCCAACTCTAAGATGGCTCCCAACGATGCCTGGCATTCACCTGCTTGGGTAATTGCCTCCCTTTGAGTGTGGGCTGGATTTAGTAAATAGATTGTGACAGAGGTGATGGGCTGTCACTTCCCAGATTAGGTTACAAAAAGGCTTTGCCTTCTGTCTCGGGTGCTCTTTCTCACTGTCTCTCACTGGTTCATTTACTCTGAGAGAAGCCGGCTGCCATGCTGTGAGCTGCCCTGTGGAGAGGCTCAAATGGCAAAGAAGCGAAGTCTCCAACCAATGACCAGTGAGGGCCAGAGGCCTGCCAACAGCCATGAGGATGAGCTCATATGGATCTTCCTGAAGTAGAGCCTTGATATGACTGCAGCCCTGGTGGATACCTCAAGATTCTAGGGCCAAGATCCTGAGCCAGAGGCACCCAGCTAAGCCCATCCAGGTTCCTGAACCACAGAAACTATGAGATAACAAGTGCTTGTCCTTGTAAGTCACTACATTTTATAATGATTAGTTACACAGCAATAGATAACAATTACACTTGTCATGTATAATAGGGGGACATTTGAAGCAACTTAAATGTCCAGCAGTGGACAAATACTTAAATTACAGTGCATCAGTTCAACGAATATAAGGCAGCCATTAAAAATCATGTTTTGAAGATTTTTTGATGACAAAGAAATGATAATCACACAAATGAGGAAAAAGTTGAAGTACCTGATATCAATATTACCTTAATACCAGGAAATGTTTTCTTCTTTCCTTTTTTAATATTTTTGAAATCTTCTAAAACTAGATGTGTTATAATAAGAGAAAGTATCTTCCTTCATTTTTGTTACTTACACTTTTCCAAAAAAAGATGAAGATCTTTATAGAGAGAAATGGTGAACTTCTGTAAGCACCAGAAAAACATAGGAGCTGGGACTCATGTTGTGGGTGAGGAACATGAGAGCCCTTTGGGGAAATAAGATGGAATTGTGGCTGACGACCCTACTACCACGTCCACCTCTCAATCTGTGGGAATCTGTTGTGAGGAAGGAAATGGAAGAAGAAATCGCTACCTAAATTCTTCTTCTTCTTCTCTGTTTCTTAATCTCACTACCCCCAGGCTGTACCCTGCACACTAGAGTTGGATCACAGAGGGATAGAGAGCAAGGGTCTAAATGTAAATGGGATCAGCCACAAATTCTCAGATAAAATAGGTAGAGAGGAAAGGCAAGGGATATCAAAGGGCTCCCCAAGTGATTCTAATGCACAGCCAAAGTTGAGAACCACTACCTTAGCCACCCATCGCTTGCTCTTATGTGGCTATAATGAAAGGCTGAGACAAGAACATAGGTCTTTCGGGATAATCCACCCATGTATACTGCTGATCCTGCAAGTAAACAGAGGGGGGAGAAATTCTTCCCTCTTATTGTAACATGGTATGACCTTTCTAGAAACCAATTAGGCGATATGGATCAAAATCCTTAAAAATATTAATATCATGCTGTTAAAAATCTGGCTGGGCTTTGGTCTAATAGTGCTCTCACCTCAGTGAACTGAGTGATATGGCATATCCTCTAAATTTCAAAAAAAAAAAGGCTGAATTTGTAAAATTTCCTAGCTTCATCCCAAAACACAATGCCACCTGATGTCACTTTTTAGCATTGTGCTTTTCTTCTGCCTCATTCAAAATCCTGATACATGTTGAGAGAGTTAGGCCCTTTTTTTGTTTCTCTCATTATTTTCCTTTGGTTTGTTTTGCTGTGTTCCCTTAGCAGTATTTTAACCTTGACTAGACGGCTGCTAAGGGGCTGCCTGGAGTGACACCCAGTGGTGATAATGAGGCCTGACGGCAGCTCTTGGCTTCCCAAGGGCAGCTAACTCAAAGAGCCTTTCCCATGAATGTCTCCCTCAAAATTCTCTTTCAGAACTTTTTTCTACATTTCCTATAAGCGATGTTTTTATTCCCCAAAGGTACCCATTTTTAGGAATCTAAGCCATTTTTTCTGTTAAAGGATGTTTATTAAGTAGCTGTTGATCAATCATCTATTCTATAGAAGCTTCTAGAAAAAAACTTGTTAGCAAATGGTCAAGAGTGTTCTTTAAATAAAATAACAGGGTGGGAAGCTTCTTTGACATGAAACAGCCTTATCAAATGTCTTCTACGCTGATACCCTGTCAACTGAAACCAGTCATTGCAGAAGCTCCTTTACTTAGAAACTTTTACAGAGAGGAGCGTAACTACACGCCAAGGTAAACAATGTGCTAGCTGTTCCCACCACCAACAGCAGTGGCGACAGTCACTTGGTACTTCTGAACATCTTTAGGAACCTAACCTATTAATAAACAAAAGAATTAACAGGATCCTAGAGAAAGAGCTAAAGCAAACCATGACAAAAAGCAAGTAGTCAAAGTTTCTATCTCAAAGTCCCTGGTAGTATTTTACAAAGGTCTTTCCCTCATTTCCAAACGTCCTTCCAGTGATCTTCACTGGCCCCCTCCTTACATGTGAAATCCACATTCAGCTTTCCAAATACTATCTCCATAGTGCCTCAACACATTCTGTTGTTTCTGGCCAGTGAGATAAATCAGTAATTTCAAATTGACCAAAAGAAGTTAAGTCATTGAGTATTGTCAGAAATCAGGAGGTAGAGTTGTCATAAATGAGAAAGCCCATGATCTTGAGGGGTATGAAAGCTACAGATATGTAGCTTTCTGTAAGGCAAAATCATTTTAAAAAACA